>NC_142010.1:188231665-188439165 GCF_049901735.1 Notechis scutatus | reverse complement strand
TCTTCATCTTGTCTATGTAAAAGAGAAAAGAAAACAATAGGACTTTAAAAAAATCTTTTTTTTAATGGCAGGCATAAAACATTTAACAGACTGGTTCAATTATTCATTAAGCATTGTCTGAATTTACATTTTTACAAATCTGTACGTTAGAACAGCTCAGAGGAGTGAGGTTTTTGTCTCATGTTTTAAAAGGAAGTGGGGGAAACCAGCCATCAGTAATCAGGACAACAAAGTGCTTTCTTCAACAGTGAGATTTCCCATTAAATAGCACTTACTTCAACTGCAAAGCTCGGTTGGAACAAGCAGCAAACAGCAGAGGGTTTACACTGCATACAAAGTGATTTCATCTTTGAACCAGACTTCTAAGAGAAATGAGAGAATTTGCATTTCTTACAAGCGTACGAAGAACCAAACAAAAATCAGATACAGATGGAAAATGTTACTTGCATTGAAAGTCTTTCTGGAAACAAAACGAAGACTTCAGATGCCTTCTTCCTTCCATGAAAAATTAATTGCTCAGAACTCTTTAGACAAGGAACCTCTTGACACTAAATACGGGGAATGAAGAAGATGAAAAATTAGATATTGCAGCAACACTGAATTGTATCCACAATGGGGGAAGGGGGAAACCTCCATTTATTTCATGAAATTTAAATGGACTGACTTCACTTTAAAAAAAGACAATTGTTTAATACACTTAAAAACATACAATGCTGATATTGTTGGTTTACAAGAAACATATATACTTTTCCAAATTAACATAGCACGTTAATTTGTTGAAAAAGAGAAAAAATTAAGAATATCCAGCAGCAGGAAAATGAAGGAATACAACTCCCCCCTCCATTTAATGACTCTGTGAACTTATCGGGGTGGAGCTGAACATTTATTGGCCGGGTGCCCTTCATGACACCAATGTGAAGTTCCCAGCAGATATTTTCTCTTTGCGTCCTGATATAGAAACATCGGGTGCTGCCTAGGATTGAACTCTCAACCTTCTGAGTGGGAGGCGAGCATCTTCAACTCTAGGCCACGGCTCTGCTCAAAGGAGTAAAAGAAATACCTGAACCAAACCTCCAAGATCACTGAAGTCAAGTAAGCCTTCTTAATAGCTTCCTTAGGCATTTGTTGGCTGACAAGTTTAAATGAGAAGTAGGAAGTAACTAACCTCAAAAACTGACTAGGACCAACTTCCACATTATTACAGGTAGTCCTCAACCTACGACCACAACTGACCCCACAATTTTGGTTAAGTGAAACATTTGTTAAGTGAGTTTTGCCCCATTTTACAACCTTTCTTGACTCAGTTGTTAAGTGAATCACTGCAGTTGGTAAGTTAGTAACCTGGTTGTTAAGTGAATCTGGCTTCCCCATTGACTTTGCTTGTCAGAGGTCGCCAAATGTGATTGCATGACTTTGGGACACTTTGGTCATAAATACAAACCAATTGCCAAACATCTGAATTTTGGTCACATGACCATGAGGGATGCTGTAAAGGTTATAACGGTGAAAAACAGTCATAAGTCACTTTTTCAGTGCCATTGTAACTTCAAACGGTCACTAAACAAACTGTTGGAAGTCGAGGACTAACTGTATTGTGCTTATTTCACTGTAAAGAGAAAATCTTAAACCTAACCCATGTGATAATGGGCATTTGGCATCATTACTGATCAATATTTATTGTACGACAGTATTAAAGTTGTATATTTCTTCAGTGGGAAGAACCCTATTTTCTGTCTCCAGTGCTGTTCAAGTATACTTGGCTCAAGGAGAGAGAGAGGGAGGGAGAGAGAGAGAGAGAGAGAAAGAGAAAGAGACAGAGGAGAGAGAGAGAGAGAGAGCTGTCCGTCAGCCCTCAGATGGAGAGTCAACAACCCCCAAGGTCTGGAGGTGGCTGATGAGGAAGAGGAGGAACAGCTGGGTCCAGAGCCTGACACACAGATGCGCAGAAGGCAGAGGAGAGGAGAGCAGTGGAAATCTATGGACCAGTCCTTGAGAAGGAAGAGCCACTGCTGCTAGTGAAGCCCCACCCTAGCTCTGGGATAAAAGGCAGGGGGCAGAGGTGAATAGATGTGGCTGGACAGACTTATTAGCCTGTGGTGAAAGAGAAACTTTTTGCTGCTGACGCTCCTAATAAAGGAATTGTTGTTTCAGCTACAGAGAGCTTGTGTTTGGGAAGCTGGGTCAGAATAGTAGTCCTCAACTTACAACTATTTGTGTAACAATCATTTGAAGTTGCAACAGTGATGGAATAATTATTGCTGGAGACATGAATAGAAAGCTAGACCTACACTTAAATCAAATTTTCTCAAGGGGAAAAAGGAGGAAAGTTCTATAAAAATGTTTTTCAGAATATGGACATATTGGCTTTGACAGGTGCCTGGAGATTACAAAATCCAGATGCAAAAAAACCCCTACACTTTTTTCTCAGCAAAATATTCTAGAATTGACAAGTGTTGGATCTCTAAGGCTCTTACATCACCTATCAAGGAAAAAGAGATTCTCTCAATGATATATGTGGATCAGAAAGCAACGTGATTCCAGGGAGAAAGAACTATCTTTTAAATAAAGCATGAATGACAGGATGTTATTCACTGAAATGCAAAGAAGAATTAAAATGCTTTTTAAAAAATAAATACAGTTCCTGGGATGTTAGTAACAACCATCTGGGAGGTTAGTAAAGCTTATATAAAAGATGTTATTAGAAAGTTTACAAGGAAATAGAAAAAACATGGGAATTACATTAGAAAAAAACAGAGTTAGAACAAATTTGTACCATTAATTCAAAATGATAGGCATTGGAAGAATTAAACAAAGTTAAACAACAATTAGGCTTACCAGAAACAGAAAAACTCCAAAAGGAGATAAAATGCGTGAAACAAACCAGGAAAAATTTTGGCATGTAAAATTAGAAAACAGAAGGAAAGTAAGGCAATAACAGAAACAAAGAAATTGTCATATATAAGACCAGAAATTATAAGAGAAGTTTCAGAATTCTTTAAGAAATTACATGTCAAGAACAATGTTGTTCAAGAAAACTTGAACACCTATATTGGACAGTCAGAATTTAGTGACCAACATAAGAGTAATATTTTTTAAAAAAATCTGCACCAATTCAAGAGATTTAAAGAAATTAAAGATTGTGAAAGTACCAAGCCCAAATGGGTTTATAACCTGATACTACAAAAAGCTAAACTGTTGAAATGAATGCTAATTAGTTATGCAAATTAATTAAATAAAAGTGACAAAAGCAATCCCAAAGATAGGGGGAAAATATATCTATAGTAATTTGATTTACAAGAAGAGAATGATCTGGAGAAACTTCGGTCTTACAGATCCATTTCTTTGCTTGAATGTTGATTATAAGATAGTAAATTTAGCAAATGAGGTGGCGAAAAGTGATTGAGATTGGAGGGCAGATGTGGAGATTTTAGTTTCAGCTCCCAGTGGGGGTGGAGAGAAAATTCAAAAAATTTGTCCCTCCAATTTTTTGTTTTGTTTTGTTTTGTTTTGTTTATTGAAAAAAATGTGTGTTAAGGAAGGAAAAGGTTCTGGGAAGTTCATCTTGAAACTGCCTCCTTTCGACAAAACCTAGCAAGAGCCAGGAGAGGATTTGTAGCAGTGTCGGGATTCAATTTTTTTTACTACTGGTTCTGTGGATGTGGTTTGGTGGGTGTGGCAGAAGGAGACTGTAACATGTCCAGTCAGAGGTTGTATTTGTCGGTTCTTCGAACTACTCATAATTTCCACTACCGGTTCTCCAGAACCTGCTGAATACCACCTCTGGTTTGTAGTCTCCCCAACAGCCAGCTGATCAGGAACAGACAGCTTTGAAACCAGATACCATTTCTGCAAGAAACTGTCAGAGCACAGAAAATGGCGCCTGCTCCCAGGAGGCATGGGAAACAGGCCCAAGCATTGCAAGGCTGGATGGGGGAAGAGAAGTCAGCGATGCTGCAGCGTCCCGTGATCCGTCATAAGGGTGAATGACTGCAGGGGCACTGTAGCTGCCATAAAGGACACATGAAGCTTGCAGGGGGACTGTTATAAGTTCAAATGGCTGCTAACGACCAGTCATATCTTGAGTCATACTTGTATATATCATCTCTTCTTTCATTTTATTGTTCTGATGCTCGGAGTCAGTTGGAATTGGACATCCTTGTAAGCCTATGTAATCAATCATAAATAAGTATTCCTTTTTTTAAAAAAATGCAATGTTACACTACATATTTGTTATTGTTACATAGATATTCACAAAGGAGCACACAGATGTTTTGTTTAAGAAAGCAAAATTAAAAAAAAAATCATTCAAGCAATTGTGTGAAGAGGATTTTTAGATTAACTTCCTTCTCTCCCTCCCCATAGAAAACTGGGCTGTGTTTTAATGGGTGGTGAGAAAGATGTTGGATAGCTTTAACCCTTGCCTTTTGATTCTGTCTCCATCAGTCTCATTCTCCGCCCCCCTCCCTCCCCCCCAAATTTGCTACTTGCATGGAGTCAGTTTCATTCATTGGAAATTTCCTCCCCAAAACAGCAACAGTTGGCCGGAGTTTGAGGATGGAATCAGAGCTATGATTAGGACAACAACATTAATATTCTTCTTCAACCTTAATCATTTGTTGTTAATTCAGATTGGCCCCTGGAGCTTGTGAATTTACTTTGGAAAAAGCCATTCTTACAATTGATCGTGTTATGAGTGATATAGTGTTGGTTTGATCTCCCATAGGAATGGCAATAAATTGAACTCATTTACTCTTGTTCAGGTCAACCAACATGCTTCTGATCAGTGAAGCACAACAATATGGCTCACTGGCATTCTTTCCAGAGTAGATGGAGGAAGAATAACAGAATAGAGTTGGAAGAGACCAACTCCAGTCCCACCCACTGCTCAAACAGGAGACCCTGTACCATTTCTGACAAAATGGCTCTTTTTAAAAGACTCCAGTGATGCAGCACCCACATCTTCTTGAAGGCAAGCTATTCCACTAGTTAATTGTTCTCACTGTTAGTGAATCTCTCCTTAGTTCTAGGTTGCTTCTCTCCTTGATTAGTTTCCATCCATTACTTCTTGTCCTGCCTTCTGATGCTTTGGAGAATAGGTTGACCTCCTCTTCTTTGGGGCACTGCCTTAGATATTGTAATGCTGCTATCATCCCTAGTCCTTCTTTTCATCAAACTAGACATTCCTAATTCCTGCAACCCTTCTTCATGTGTTTTAGCCTCTAGTCTCCTAATAATCTTTGTTGCTCTCAGTTTTTATTTTTACTTTGGGGGGGGGGTATGTGGTTTGGGATGTGAGAGCAAAAAACACTCATTTTTCTCCTTAAAATCTCAAAAGAATCGAGGGTCCCAAACAAAGACATATTTGAAAGCAGCTTTCAATAATCCACCTACTATGACTACTGTAATAATTCACCTTGCACTGATCATTCTGCATTCCGGGCCAAGACTGTTCTCATGAAAAGCTCCCGCAGGGAATTTTGTCTGTAACTTAGGCTGCTCCTGGGCATTGTAGCAGGATTCACAGCTGTTCCTTGATCATTACTCTACCTTTTCCAGCCTCTGTGAATTTGAGAATGGCTCTGCCTATAAGGTTAAAATCCCAGGTTTGCTGACCTGACTGTTATTTTCCCTGCTGGCCATTTTAGAAGACGTGATGGGCTGCTATAACTACACCAGCAATTTCTATGCCTGGCATGATAGCAAGTATCTTCCGGGTGTCTTGAAGCAGCTAATACACACCTGACACAAATAATGTGTGTTTTTAGGTTAGCACTGGAGGCTAAAGGATCCTGTCAGAGCTCTTCATTAGCGAAGACCAACAGGATGTTTTCGTGGCTCTGGAATGGCTTCTACGTGCATTTCAATCAGCCCATTCACAGCTCCTGAAATTATGCAGAAAATGTTAGATGTTGCTCTCTCTGGAATGCCTACAACAAGAATCACACTCATCACCCTTTAGGCACAAAGCAAGTTGAATTTCAGCATGGCTGCTGCATCTGTTAGCAGCACATTTGGTTCCGTCTCCCCTTGTCACCACTCTGAAACAGCCCTGACAAAGAGAAAGCAGGCCCACCGGGCACAACTGAAACCGAAGTGCAAATTAGAATCACACCTCCTTGTCTCATTTTGGTATCACTTCCCCTCTTGATAAACAACACTTAGTTTCACTTTCCAACTCATGGCAAGTAGCCATCACTATCATGCGCATTGGGGATCAGTCACAACAAATTATAACTACGTTTCTATGAATCGGGGCAGACTGAGGAGAGGGGGAAGAAGCATCAGCTGTTCATTAGATTTGGATGAACAATATTTCTTTAGAGACAGGAAACCTGCTCTTAGAAGAAAGAAGTTAAACAAAAGGAGTCTGAAACACGTGGATACTTTTTTCTGGACACTTTTTAAAAATCCAAGATAAATCATGTTATTTAAAATCCTGTTTGTATGTGACAATTCAGTTGTAAATATAAGTCTCTAAGTAAGAGCCCCAAGTTATCATTGGCAGTGTGGGCATCTATCACTTAGATGGTGATAAAGCTCTTCCCTCAGCGATAAAAAGCCAGGCTGGCATAGTGTTTAAGGCACCAGGATAGAAAACAGAAGACTGTGAGTTCAAATCCCACCTCAGGCACAAAGCAAGCTGGATGATCTTAAGCCTACCTCTGTCTCTCAGCCTTAGGAAGCGGGCAAGGGCAAACCCCTTCTGAAAAGTCTTGCCAAGAAAACCACAGTAGAGAACCAACCTGGAAATAAGGAGAAATTTCCCGACAGAACAATTTAAATCAGCAAACAATTTTTGCCTCCAAAAGTTGTGGGTGCTGCAAAAACACTGGACCTTTTTTAGAAGAGATCGGACAGCCATTTGGTATGGGGTTTCCTGCAGCGGGGTGGATTAGAATGGGTCTCCAACGTTGGCTGAGGAATTCTGGGAGTTGAAGTCCAGAAGTCTTAAAGTTGGAGACCTCTGGATTAGGAGACCTCCGAAGTCCCTTCCAACTGTTATTCTGTTACTTGTCAAGGGTGAAAGCTGACTTGAAGCCCCCCACCCACCCGAGAAAACCCTTAGGGATAAGTTTTTATGGACTAGTTGTGACATTAAAGTCCCAGCAGGTCATAAGAGTAATTGGGAGTTAGGCAGTATAATAATCACAATTGCATTTTTCGCAGTGGTTTTACATCCTTTCTCTCAAAGTTGCTACTCCGGAAAGTAAGAGAAGGTCTTTTCCTTGGTTACCAGCTCTTCCTGCTCAAACAGAAATTATCATTTCCATGCCACCAGTAGAATCACCTATTGTCCCCACCTTACCTTCCACATCCTGGTCTGTCCTGTCTTCAAGGCAATCTGCTTTCCACTGTGAGGGAAGGAAAAACCTAAAGTCAACCATTTTCAGGGAGAGGTCAACCATTCCTTAGTTCAGAGGTCTCCAAACTTGGTAGTTTTAAGACTTGTGGACTCCAACTCCGGGAATTCTTGAAGTCTACAAGTCTTAATGTTGCCAAGTTTGGGACCCCTGCCTTAGTTCAACAGGGCAGGTGGAATCCCTGGCTTTTGGAGGCCCATGGAACTCCATTGGAGCCAATTCCTACTGCAGAGTAGCTATTCTGCTCTGTAGCTTTCGGAGGAAGCCTTCTAAAACCGCAATGGCAGCATCTCCTCTGCACCGAGAGCCGAGTAACTTGAGGAGTCAATTAACTCTGCTTTCCAAAGATGCCCAGAAGCCCCACAGCATTGTGGGTACATGCAAGCCTGCTGCTGAAGTGAGATCGTCGTGTTCCTTCCATACGGAAGGCCTTTTGAAGCATTTTAAACAATCCTACTGGCCTGTTTTTTTGTTTTTGTTTACAGGAAGGGGACAACAAATAGGATGTGTTTCCCAGGACTAGCTATTTTAGATTCTTTCACTCTTTGACAATCCATCCCGAGTCTGAAAAGATCTATCTGAACAGTTTTGACAGCTTGAACTGGCATGTAGAAATAAAAAGTGAAAAAATGTGAAGGGATTTTTTGTTTTCTTCCTGCAAGCCATCTATTTGTAATTACTACAATCTTACATATAGGAAACCAGGGAATATTTACTAGGAGGAAGGTATTACTAAATCGTAGAGAGTTAGGATTACTTTGAGCATTCAAGCGATGTGTGCTGTATCAAATAAAAATGGGGCCTGTCATATCTCTCAAGACTATTTGTCAGTCATAGGGCCTACAAGAGTCCATCCAAATCCCCCGTGGCTCTACATTTTAGGCCCCGTTAGCTTTGCCTGGAAGACATTTCTCTTCTGTTATGCTTGTTTGCTAGGCAAAAAGACTGGAATGCAAAATTCTTTTCTGTGCCTTCCCATTGTTAACCTTCTCATGGAATGGAATAGCCTAGAATAGCGGCTGTTCTGACCTAGGCATCCCAAGATCATGAAGCAGACTCCTCATCCAGATAAAACCCCTTTTTTATTTAGGTTTAAGGGAATTCTTCTCCAGCAAAGTCCCGGCAAACAGTCTTTCATGAGATTTCACAACTACAGACCTTTATCAGGCTTGGAGAGTTGCCAGGCTGGTATCTTCCAAACGCCATGCTGTAGCAGCAATTACTTGGCAAGAAGTCAGGAACAGATCTTCACTCTAATGAATTGAACTAATTGTCTCCTGAAAACACCACTCCCCTTTCACTCCTCTTTATTCCCTATGGGAGGGGCCATACCAGAGGTGGTATTCAGCAGGTTCTGACCAGTTCTGGAGAACCAGCAGCGGAAATTTGTAGTAGTTCGGAGAACTGGCAAATACCACCTCTGACTGGAGAATTTACAGTATCCTTCCCCTGCCACACCCACCAAGCCACGCCCACAGAACCGGTAGTAAAAAAATTTGAATCTCACCACTGGGTCATCCACCATCCACCTGAGCCTTTACTCTCGAGTTGACCGTTGTTTCTTAACTGTTCCCTTCTCCAGGCAGTTCTTTGCATGCGCACACTGGGAACAGGCTCCAGCTGTTCTTCTGCCCATCTCCGACTCTGAAGGCAGCTGATGACTGTCAGATGGCCCTGGCCCCATCTCTGCCCCCGATGCAGAGCACTCATCAGAGCCTTCCCCAGGCTCCAGGATTGGCCCATGTTCCTCCCCAACCTCCTCACTGTTTGAGTCTGTCACAAGTGCCTCACCTCCTCAACTTACAACAATTCGTTTAGTGACTGTTCAAAGTTACAACGGCATTGAAAAAAGTGACTTATGACCCTTTTTCACACTTAAATGACCATAGTAGCATCCCCATGGTCATGTGAGTTTACATTTGGATATCTTGACAGATGACTCACATTTATGATGGTTACTTTGTCCCAGAGTCACGTGATCCCCTTTTGAGACCTTATGACAAGCGAAATCAATGGGGGAAGCCAGACTCACTTAACAACTGCGTTACTAATTTTACAACTGCAGTGATTCAATTAACAAATCTGGCAAAAAAAAGTTAACTGTGGCATGAAAGATCATAATGTGGGACAAAACTCACTCAACAAATTTATCATGTAACAACATAAATTTTGGGCTCAACTGTGGCCATAAGTTAAGGACTACCTGTACTGTAAGCGCCGTGGTGGCACAGTGGTCAGAATGCAGTATTTCAGGCTAATTCTACTGACTGCCAGCAGTTTGTTTCTCACCGGCTCGAGGTTGACTCAGTCTTTCATCCTTCCAAGGTCGGTAAAACGAGGATCCAGATCATTGGGGCCAATATGCTGACTCTATAAATTGCTTAGAGCGGGCTGTAAAGCACTGTGAAGCTATATATAGTTTAAGTCTATAGAATACAATAGAGTGGAATGGAATGGAATAATTTATTTGGCCGAGGCAGTGGTGGGCTGTTCCCGGTTTGGACCGGTTCCAACCATCAGCTAGCCCGACCCACCCCTGCCCTATATTTCTGTCTTTTTCAGCTCATCTGATTTGTGCAGCACAGCGGATTTCCGCGCCTCAGCTGTTCTACTTACCTGTGCTGTCCTAAAAGGTAAGCTGTTGAGGTTAAAATCGGTGTTTTTATAGTGCTGTGTGTGTTCACAGAACCAGTCGTTAAACTGGTTGCAGCCCACCTCTGGGCCAAGGGTGTACATGCGTGCAAGTGTTCTCAGTGTATATGCAAATCATCACAGAAAACATAGGTGGGAGTAACACTGTCTTATACTTACCCTGAGTCATGGACACATGTTCTCTCTCTATATGGGAAGACAAGAGTGATGTTTTTATGACAGATTATCCCAAAAATTGCACCTGAAGAAAAAGTCTGAGTTAGAATTCTCTTTCGATACGCAAGGAAATTGTGAAAGCCATTTATTTGGAAAAATCTTATGCTCTGTTACCAAGAGGTTTTTTTTTTTGGGTGTGTGTGTGTGTGTGGTCATTATGGAGATACAGCATGTGAGCTAGTTGATCTTAGATGTAGGTTTTACAAAGGCAATGTGTTTGCAGGCTCCTAGCATGCCATGCATCCCTCTTGCAAACACTAACAATCCTGAAAAACATGCAGGGATGACGCAAGCTAAGTTGACTTTCTATTAGATTCACAAGTAGGCAGACATAACAGTAAATACGTGCTCTGTTGAAGCATTGTAACTGAATAAAATATTGGGACGCTTGCAAAAAAGATACAGGGCTAACTCCTTGTCAGACTTTCCAGCACCAATTATGGAATAACACCTGAACAGACATTGGGCAAATAAGAGCTGTAGGCTTATCTTTCAAATAAGATGCTCAGTTGCAAATGCCATCAATTATTCCAGACTGTAGACTGCTCAAATGTGTGTTTCCCTCTCTCTCCCCCACTCTCCTTTTAAATTTTCAACCTTGAAATCCAGGAGTCACAAGGAAGATTTCTTGTTAGTGCCTAGCCTTTTTCCTGATATCTCAATTTCTCTTTCCCAGCATATGCCTGTGTATACATTTTGATGTGCGAGGGAATCAGAAAGAGCATTCCGTCAAGAGCCCCATTTGCAGTATGAAGTGCTACAGCTCATTAGCAAGGTTTAAACCAGTGGTACTCAACCTGTGGGTCGCGACCCCTTTGGGGGGTCGAATGACCCTTTCACAGGGGTTGCCTAAGACCATAGGAAAACACATATTTTTGATGGTCTTACGAACCGAGCCATAATTTTATGGCTGGGGGGTCACCAGAACATGAGGAACTGCATTAAAGAGTCGCGGCGTTAGGAAGGCTGAGGACCACTGGTTTAAACCATCATGTGATGTGAGGCAGGGAAGGAGAGCCAATCTGAAATTTGACAACAGGGTTCCATAAAGGTCCGTGCTTGCTTTGCTATGTAAGCAAAGCTTTCTTGTATATGTAAGTAGTCCTCAACTTAGGGCCAAAATCGAGCACAAAATTTCTCTCGCTAAGTGAAGCAGTTGTTAAATGAGTTTTGCCTCATTTTACCAGACTTCTTGCCACCATTGTTAAGTGAATCATCATAGTTGTTCAGTTAGTAACACGGTTGTTAAGTGAGTCTAGCTTCCTCATTGACTTTGCTTGTCAGAAGGTCACAAAAGGGGGATCACATGACCCCAGGGCACTGCAACTGTCATAAATACGAGTCAGTTGCCAAGTGTCTGGATTTGGATCACATGACCATTGGAGATGCTGCAAGGGTTGTAAATGTGAAGAATGGTCCTAAATCATTATTATTTTTTTTACAGTGTTGTAACTTTGAACAGTTACTAAACGAATTACCTGTAGTGGAAGCAATACTATTTTCCACATTTCCTCACTCATTGGCTCCACTGTGGGCAGAATATAGTCATGGACATATTGTAGGTGGAAAAGAGAAAAGGAGATATTGTAATTCAAGAGGTGAGCATCCGGCCTGAAGCTATTTTTGGGACAGATGGGAGGAAGAGGATTCCTCTGAATGAAGCCACAAATGAAATTGGTTCTATAAAGATGGGCTTCAAATGCCAGTCATAGCGCCAGAACCAAGCTCTTAGCCAAGCTGCAGGCGTATTTCAAGTGTTGTTGCTGGTTGACAAGCATAGAAAGTTAGCATCCACCCCACCCCCAGAACAATGAAATGTTCTAGGAAATGTTAAAAAGGCAGAACATTATATCTCCCTGGATGAAAAAAGGAGAAACATGTTTGTAAAGACAAAGCAGCTCCCTTCCCCACTTCCCCACTGCCCCATTCATCTCCAGGGTGATGGGATTAAGACATGGGCCTCAGGACATGGTAGGATTAGCCCTCTACCCATCTAACAGCAGGGCTCATTGCATTGTGAAATCTCCTGGGGACATTACATCAGCCCACAGTTCAACCAGACTTATCTCAGACAAACTCCTAGGATTTGCACATGACCCCTTCAGCAACCAATAGGTTACCTGCCATTCCACAGGAACAGGAAGCTCCAATTCAAAGCCCAAAAGAGACTCACTCACTCACTCACTCACTCACTCTATCATCTATCTATCTATCTATCTATCTATCTATCTATCTATCTATCTATCTATCTATCTATCTATCTATCTATCTATCTATCTATCTATCTATCTATCTATCTATCTATCTATCTATCTATCTATCTATCTATCTATCTATCTATCTATCATCTATCTATCTATCATCTATCATCTATCTCCCATGTGGTCATCTACTCAGAATCACATGTGCTTGGTGGTTCTGCTTCACCATTAAACCATCCTTCCAAGCAGCCTCCGTGTTTCCAGTGTCTTTCTTCCCACTTGGAACTGAACCCAGAGGGACATTTCTTCCAACACAAGTGTCTTCCTCCTGCTACTTTGAAAATGGAAGATCTCAGGGCGGGTTGGGGAAAGGGCAGACACATGTCCACATAAGTTCCAGTAGACCATGCCTCTCCTTTTTTAATTGCTCGGCTATGAAACAGCTGCGACCGCAACAGTTCCAGCTAATTGCTCTCAGCTACTAAAAAAAAAAAAAAAATTAGAATAAGGCAGTACCACGGGAAGATGCTTTATCAGTGACATATTAATATATTTTTCAAGCCTCGTGGCCTTCCTCTTTTCAAGCGGTCTGCTGACACAAGGCTTCTCTCAATATTCACTAATGCTTTCCTAAAAAGGGAGGGAGAAGAATAACATCCATTATTTCCAGTCTCGATAGATCCTTGGAGCAGTACTTCAAACTCCAGAGAGGTGACCCTACTAGCCTGTTATAGAAAAGGGGAAAAAAATGAGCAAGAAAGCTGGCAGCGTGTCAAGAGACTGATGGGAGACAGAAGCCAGCTTCACATCTTCACTGACACTGAAGTAAGACTCCCAGATTCATGACAGTTTTCATCGTAATCTGTCTGTCCATCTTTAAATGGGTGCAAAGTCTGAGAGTAAATAACGAAAACAAAGCAACATTGAATATGTTTTCGACTGATGACAGATCGTCCTTTACTTACCAGCAAAACACAGCCCAGAATTGTGGTTGTAAGTCAAAGGTATATGAGCAGACTTGATTTTAGAGCCATTTTTAAACTGCTCACAAAGCAAGTCCCTTTGTCACAAAGCGAGTCACATGTGGTTGTTAAGCAAATTCAGCATATCCAATGGGCATTTTTTTTTTTTTGCCATTTTCTGCTGGGCGATGAAATTAGCAAGAGTTGAAGAGCACAGGTTCCATCTCTGAGCTTATTATCTAACTTGCTGGGGACTTTAGAGCATTTGGCAGCATCTAAACTAAAGGGTCAGAAGTTTCAGCATTAACACTATACAGGTAGTCCTCGCTTTGTGTTCCCCCCTTGTCTCTTATAATTCCTTCCTATCCAATCTCTCCGATTTCAAAGAGTGGGGGGAAGAATAACAACAGTCACACACAGGACAACAGTATGCTCAGAGATGGGCCGTAAGCACCCTATACAAACAGTCCAGTGCATTCCCTATTGTGTACATGCTTACTCTCTTGTGATCCCTTCCCCTCCAATCTTACCACTCTGCAGGAGGTTAAGAAAGAAATGGGTCAGATACAGGAGAGATTGCCTACAGAACTTGCTTTTTTCCCTCACTTTCTCATAGAATGGAAATTGGAGAGGAGGTACATTAATTCCCTTCTGTTAATTATCCTACCACTGAGGTAAGCATTCTGAAAAGCAGGGAGGTTGAGAAATAAATAAAAGCAGAAAATGAAATTAATTAGTCTTGCCAGTTTTGAGCCAGCTATCCCAGCATTCCAAAGACAAGGAACAGGGAGAAAAGGAAAAGCAGTTGTGGTCCTATGATTTTCTACTTAGCAACTACTTCACTTATCACAGAGTTGCTGCTCACGATGATGGTTGCCAACTGAGGACTACCTGTATATACACACATATACATATTCATTTACACACACGCACACAAAATATGTGTGTGTTTGTGTGTGTATAGGTATATGTAAAAGGGATGCGGTGGCCCAGTGGCTAAGATGCAGAGCTTGTCGATCAGAAAGGTCGGCAGTTCGGTGGTTCGAATCCCTAGCACCGCTTAATGGAGTGAGCTCCTGTTACTTGTCCCAGCTTCTGCCAATCTAACAGTTCGAAAGCATATAAAATTGCATAGAAAAAAATAGGAATCACTTTGGTGGGAAGGTAACAGCGTTCCGTGCGCCTTCAGCATTTAGTCATGTTGGCCACATGACCATGGAGACAGCCACATGACCTTCAGACAGCACTGGCTCTTTGGCTTTGTAACGAAGATGACTCCCCTAGAGCCGGAGATGACGAGCATGTATGTGTGAGGGGAATCTTTACCTTACCTATAGGTATATGTACACACGCACACACTCTTCTGAGAATCTTAGGAAACTCTTTGGAAATGTTTATTCCATTTCTGGCCATGCCACTGACACATAATATGGAAATGAGATCTTATGGGCATAGGACTGGACATGCAACTATACAGACACATTCAGGCTTGAGGAGAAGACCGAGATCTAATCAACATTTGGTAATCACCATACATGACTTTTACTTTCAAACATATCCACAGAACTATAGTTTAGAAATTATGCCAATATATGGCTTCTGCCAACCATTATTAAGAAGCCATACATCACTGAAGCTGAACCCAGTTTACAGCATTAAGATAAAATTAGTGTTTTACTTGCTCCTGGCACATGTTCTTCTGCATCTTCTTGTATGTCCCCAAATTTAGCACAACAGAATGCTGGAAGTCCACCCCCACCTCCAAAAAAAATAATAATGAAGAAGTTGCAAGCTTTCAACATTTAAGAATTCTTAAAAGTTAAGCTGAACTTGTTAGTCAGAAAATAGGAAGTAAGAAAAAAAATGTAAAGATGAGGTTGGTATGGAAACCATATCTATACATGGCTTGATGAAAAGTCATTAACTGTATGTTTTAAACAGATTAAAAGTAGTGTCAGCATTCTCCCATTCCTGGCGTGGAAAGAAGCAAGCAAATGTTTGCAATTTCTCCATTTTTGGAAATACATCCTTCAGGATCCAATCTGGATCGGTCACTGGGACCAGAAGTTTTGTCTTCCGAGCTTTCGGACTCATGCTGTGGCTCATCTTCAGGGACCTTCTCTCTAGCAGAGTGTGGGCTGTTCTGTGTGTGATATTTATTTATATGCTGTTAACATGGCTCTGCATTACATCCTACAACACCTTGAATCTCCAAATACCTACGCAAGGGTCCTCTTTGTAGACTTTAGTTCAGCATTCAATACCATCATTCCAGACACTCTTTTAAGTAAATTAAACTAACTAGCGGTACCTGAACACACTTGTGAGTGGATCATAAGCTTCCTAACAGACAGGAAGCAGCAGGTGAAGCTAGGCAGAATCACATCCGATACCTATACAATCAGCACAGGGCCCCCCCAAGGCTGTATGCTATCTCCACTTCTCTTCTCCCTATATACCAATGACTGCATCTCAAACGATCCATCTGTTAAAATACTGAAGTTTGCTGATGACACAACAGTGATTGGTCTCATTCGAGACAACGATGAATCTACCTATAGACAGGAGGTTATACAACTTGCCTCGTGGTGTAACCGGAATAATCTGGAATTGAACACGCTCAAAACCGTAGAAATGGTGGTAGACTTTAGAAGAAACCCTCCCATACTACCACCTCTTACAATACTAGACAACACAGTATCAACAGTAGAGACCTTCAAATTTCTAGGTTTTATCACATGATCTAAAATGGACACCTAACATCAAAAATGTCATCAAAAAAGCACAACAAAGAATGTTCTTTCTGCGCCAACTCAGAAAGCTCAAACTGCCCAAGGAGCTGCTGATACAGTTCTACAGAGGAATCATTGAGTCTGTCATCTGCACCTCTATAACTGTCTGGTTTGGTTCTGCAACCCAACAAGACAGACACAGACTCCAGAGGATAATTAGGACTGCAGAAAAAACAATTACTTACCCACCTGCCTTCAATCGAAGACCTGTATACTGCACGAGTCAAAAAGAGGGCTGTGAAAATATTTACAGACCGCTCACATCCCGGACATAAACTGTTTCAACTCCTTCCCTCAAAACGACGCTATAGAGCACTGCACATCAGAACAACTAGACACAAGAACAGTTTTTCCCAAAAGCCATCACTCTGCTAAACAAATAATTCCCTCAACACTGCTCAACTATTTACAAAGTGTGCACTACTATTCCTATTAATCTTCTCATCATTCCTTATCACCCATCCCCTCCCACTTGTGATTGTAGGACTGTAACTTTGTCACTTGTATCCTTACAATTTATATTGACTGTTTCCTAGTATGATTTGATTGCTGATTGTACCCTACGACTATCATTAAGTGTTGTACGTTATGATTCTTGATTCTTAACGAATGTATCTTTTCTTTTATGTATACTGAGAGTATTTACATCAAGACAAATTCCTTGTATGTCCAATCACACTTGGCCAATAAAGTATTCTATTCTGTTCTGTTCTGTTCTACTCTATTCTAGTGCCTCTGTTGTATGTGGCTTCTTAGAGGTTGAATGGTGTGTGCTGATGGTTAGCTTTTAAGTCATTTGCTTATGCTGCCCAACCCTTGCCTCCTAAGTATTTGACAGGCTGGTGCTAAATCAGCACTCCTGTTGACATCTTTCAATTTATATCCTTCTTCTTGTGCCATATCCGTCATCAGACATTGGCAATCATGTTGGCGATCCTATTTTTATCAACAGCCGCATGAACAAGTGCTGCTGAGTTCTGTCCAAACCAATCCTTTAGATTTTGAAGCCTTGATGTTCTTCTTCTACCTGGACCTCTTTTGCCTTCAATCTTTCCTTGGAGATTAAGTGAAGCATGCTGTATTTTTCTGGGTGTTGCATCACATGTCAATTTATATCAGATAATTTATTACTATTATAGTTTCGGTGGTGGGAGCTTTCCAAAGTTCCTCCAAAAGTCTTTTAAACAGCATGTCCTCTTGCCACATGGACAAAAAAGCAAAACAAGATGAAAAATCAACACCCCAAAACATTTGCTTACCTGGAAGTTAAGTTTCATTTCTTCAGATAGAACTGGAAATCCAGATCCACAGCTAGAGTCCTGAACCCCAATAGGACAAAACTACAGATTGCTTCAAAAATTCCACATAATTATTTGCTTGCAGAAAGTATGAACTAAAGCAGACATTAAAAGCAAGTTTCTAAGACGAATCGTAAATTGTATATGAACAGTCACTGTAGTTGGCATGGATATCAACCTTCATATAATAGGGTTTGTTTTTTTAAAAATATAACACCTACCCAATAAATCAAGTAGTAGTCCTCCTTGTGTCAAGCCTTGGAAGCCATTTTTAATTTGGAAGCTTCAAGGTTGCCACTTTCAGTGCCTGGAAATTTGGGAGGGGGGATTTCATAGCGAGGTAGAAGATTAGGCACAACATCATTCTTTCTCATAGTCAAGGACATGTTGCCCTGCACCTGGAGGGGAGTGTCTGGAGGAATGTCTCCAGTTGGGATGATGGTTTGATTGGACTATGTGATGGACTGATGGATGAACGGGATGGATTTTTGATTTTCTTTTGGGAAGGGAAAACCCGGAACGCTTAGATTCGGGTTTTCTCAGATGTGCCAGTATGACAACCCTAATAAAATGGAACTTTGAGGAAATGCGTGTCTTGAAGTTTATTGGTTTGGAGTTGATTAGTTGGAACACTGACACCTTGGCTTATAACAGTTCATTTAGTGACCTTTCAAGGTTACAATGGAATTTTAAAAAGTGACTTATGGCCATTTTTCCACACTTACAACCGTCGCAGCATCCCTAGGATCATGTGGTCAAAATGGAGACAGTTGTGCCACTGACTTGTATTTATGATGGTTGGAGTATCCTGGCGTCACATGATCACCGTCTCTGACAATCAAAGTCAGTGGGGAAGCCAGATTCACTTAACAAGCGCGTTGACTAACTTAATGACGGCAGTGATTCACATACCAGCTGTGGCAGGAAAGGTTGTAAAATGGGGCAAAATTCACTTAACAAAGGTTTCACTTAGCAACAGAAATGTTGAGCTGGATTGTGGTCATAAGTCAGGGACTACCTGCATATTTCTTTCAGATAATTAGCTACGAATGGGAGGAAGGGGAGAGAGAATTGATTAATAATGATGATGATGACATGATGATGATGATAAAGGGGGCTGTTGAAAGCAAATGGTTGGAATAAAAATGCGAATGACTGCAGTTATCACTGGTGAAAATGTTTTTGAACTTTAGCCAATGCTTAGAAGAAGCTGCTTGCCTGTTAAATTTTAATCCCTGCTTAACACTTAAATATAACTTTTTTTTTTCTTTTTTCCCTGCTCATTTTCCTTTGCCTGTTGCCCTAACTCCATTTTTCATTTTCCCCTATACCTAAAAGGAGGGAGGGGCTTATGTATCTGCGTGTATATGAAAGAGGGCAGTTTGTGTTTGATAGAGATAATAGTTATTTGGATAGGCATGTATTTGATTGCTTTTCTTAACGCTAGGTTTCTGCAGATAAATCTAGAAGAACTGCGTATTCCATTTGGGGAAGGAATTAAAATCTAGCAAAAATTACTTTATCTAAGACTCAGGGAATTTGCATCTCACTCTGATCACTTCTAGAAGGGCCCAAAACCCCACAAAACAACTTTTCGGAAGGCAAGAGTGGAGGAAAAAAATGAAATCAATAAAAATCATTATGGACTTGTTAACAGTGTCCCATGAATATATACAAATTATGGGACTCTAACCCTAGCTGGATTCTATCTGTTTTCATTTCTCTGCTCCTGGGAAGTTCTGAACATTTCCTAAAGGCCATCCAATAGATGACCATCATATCAATGGATATGATGGTTTGGTCTAATGGTTTATAAATTCAGACATGATAGAAAATGAAAGTTACTATACGCCAATGGTTCTCAACCCGTGGTCCATGGACCCTCGGGGGGGGAAGCTATGTTGTCACAGAGGTTCCACAAAAGCTTGAAGAAATGTTATGATTTAAACCTTGAGTTAAGTCTTTGGGGTCCATGGCCACAAAAGGTATTTAATAAAGTGGGTTTATAAGCTATATTTTACCATTTCAAATGGTTGCTTCAAAAGCTTCAAAAACATTTCAATGCAGAGGCAACTTAATGTTTTTAAGCAAACATTGTTTCCTAATGCATATAATGAGACATTATTAGAAATTTTATAGACAAAGTAAATTAAGCAACTTAAAATTACAGTACAAAGCGAGGAATCTAAATCACCAGCTTAGGAAATGTTTTTCAGAAATTTCCATGTGCATTCAACATTCTGCTAATTTTAATAAAAGCTTCCCAGAATGAAGACACTCAACATTTAAATGCATAATATATAATTTAAATTAATACCAGGAAGCCTGCATGAAATATAACTACTCTGAATATGTGCCTGAAAAACATTTTGAAAGATTAGTAATGGCCAATTTAAAGGTCAAATTTGAAATCACATTTGTATCTTGTCAATAGAGTTACAAAATTCTTAATATCATAATTACAGTGGCCTAATTTTTTTCTCTTCGATCCAGAAAATTATCAAGCATATGCAGAATCAACTTATCTTTTCTTAAAAATGAAATGGAACTAACTATAGAAGTTCTCCTTAAAAAAGTGTATTCAGTTACATTCATCTGGTCACAAATCCTCATATTTTAATTTTCTTGAAATATCATATTATTACAATGCCAGCTGCATCTTCTGCTATAACAGCCTGGGATAAATGCAGTGTGTTTTTATATATATATATATATATATATATATATATATATATATATATATATATATATATATGTATATGTATATGTATATGTATATGTATATGTATATGTATATGTATATGTATATGTATATGTATATGTATATGTATATGTATATGTATATGTATATGTATATGTATGTATGTATATGTACATGTACATGTACATGTACATGTACATACTGCTCATGTGATTGAGGGGAAAACTGAGTATAGGAGAACAGACATGAACTAGCAAGAGATAGTGGGTAACTTGGTTGACAGCTGAACTTACAAAAGGCAACTTAGCTTCTCTGTCAAGAAACCTATGAAGGAGCATATTCAATAAAAATAAGAATTGGATATTTTGATTCTGGTTTCCAAGATTTTACTGGCCTGAAAGTAGTGCAGTGCTGGTACAGTATTCTTAATCCTGTTCAGTTTAATGGGGTTAGATAGCTGACTGTTTTGAGAAGTATTCTTCAAAATCTAGAATAGAAAATCTTCAATCTGTATTGAAAACTTTCTTTTGTCAGACATACTAAGGTTGTAAGGGGAGTGTTGCTAAAAAAGTCAGCAGGGTATTTCTCCAAACATTTGACTGTGCAATTTTCCTTCTAATTGTGATGTTATTAAATCATTTCCACCTGCTAAAATATTAAAATGCCCAAAACAGTAGTAAGCAGCTAAACACTGGGGGCAGTTTACACAGATTTGCTTTCCCCCCTTATTCTTCAACCCATAAAATGAATTTAGAATATTATTAATAATGAGCCCAAACCAAAAGGAATAAGCACACACAGTTTGCATATGTGTAAGTTTAGCATGTGGAATACTGTGTATAATACACAGTGAAAGGATCTGTTGAGGATCGCTGCAACATTTCTTATTTCGCTTAGTTTTGGAAAGCAAACTGTTTGTTTTACTATGGCAAAAATAAGAGCCAACCAGTTTAGTCTACTGGTTAAGGCACCTGGCTAGAAGCCAGGAGACTGTGAGTTCATGTCCCATCATAACTATAAAAGCTGGCTGGGTGACTTTGAGCCAGTCACTCTCTCTCATCTGACAGGGTTGTGGGGAAAATAAAAGAAAGTAAGTTATGTTGGATATGTTTGCTGCCTTGAAATATTTGCAAACATAATAAAGGTGGGATATAAATAAATGGCTAAACAAATACCAACCTCATACCTAACACCATTGCTCTTAATTTTAATATAAGTTATTTTAATATTAATAGTTTAATAATAGTGGGAGAAAGGTGTCATCTATGACTTTTTGTCATATTGTAAGCCGCTCAGAGTTGCTGTATTGGGAGATGGGAGGAGATAGAAGATGACTGACATACAAATTTAATAAATATATAAATGGCTGGGTTTTTTTTTTCTTACCTTACATTTATGTTCTATCCTCTGCTTGTAATCTGAGAATGAGCATGCTAGAAATTTAAAAATATAAGACAGAATATAGAAACAAATGATAATTGATTTTCATGCGTAATGAAAATAAATTCCAGGTAGATCCCAGCTCAGTGGTGGAGCATCCACAGCAATAGCACTTAGACTTATATACCGCTTCACAAGTGCTTTACAGCCCTGTCTAAGCAGTTTACAGAATCAGCATCTTGCCCCCAACAATCTGGGTTCTCATTCTACTGATCTCGGAAGGATGGAAGGCTGAGTCAACCTTGAGCCAGTCAAGATTGAACTGCTGGCAGTCAGCAGAGTTAGCCTGCCATACTGCATTCTAACCTCTGTGCCACCATGCTATGCTTGTGTATGTAGAACGGCAACTGACTCTGCTATTTCCTATTCCACTGATTTTAGGAAGTTGCTGCCAAAAGAAAAAGTCTGACAAGATACAAGCACAGTATGATTCTATCCAAAACTCTTTCATATGTCACCTATCAAAAAAAAACACACAAAAAAACGTTCAGTTACAAGAGCCAGGATTTCTATCAAATGAGGGGATCCTTCAGTGGTAAATTCCAAGAAGTGCTCCTCTACCGGTACAGAAAAAGATTGCCAAATTCTTGTAGAAAAACTGTTTCCTTGGCCTTCATTTAAACTTGGCTCTCTTAAGTAAGGTTAAAAAAAAATGCTCTCATCAGTGAAAGCCATTTAGAAAGTGGCATGAGAAACTCTAAGATGTATTAATAAAATACAGAAAAGGGATGATTGCTCAGCATTAGTTAAAGTTGATTATGGTCATAGACTAGCTCAGTGGGAAAGTTTTCTCTTTTGTACTTAGAAATTCCCTGGTATTACCTGGTATTAGGTAGGAGTCCAGTTTCCAACTATAGGGGGCAGTGCTCATCTCCATTTCAAGGCCATTGAGACAGTGCTGTCCAAAGACATTTCCATGGTATGAGGACCACATGACATCACGGAGCGCTGTTATTTTCCCAGCAAAGTGGTACCTAGTTATCTACTTGCATTTGCATGCTTTCAAACTGCTAGTTTGGCAGA
Organism: Notechis scutatus; assembly: GCF_049901735.1. NCBI lineage: Eukaryota > Metazoa > Chordata > Lepidosauria > Squamata > Elapidae > Notechis > Notechis scutatus. The sequence continues at coordinate 188,416,519 of NC_142010.1, read as the reverse complement.
AGCTGGGGCGAGGATGGGAGCTCAATCTGTCGCATGGAGTTCCGGTCTCAAACCTGGGATGCCAACTTTCTTGTCGACAAGCCTAGTGTCTTAACCACAGAGCCACTGTGCCACCCCATTAGATAGTGAAAGGGGAAAAACTCAATCTGAAACTCAGGAAAAACTGCATTTTTGTCAACTTTCTTAGTGATCCGGATTTGGAATAATTAAAAACTCAGAATTAATAGTTTATTTACTTTTTATTCAGTGTTTATGCCAAATGTATCCTTCTCCTGAATGTTACTAACAGTCAGGGTCAGAAACAGAAGTCCCACGAACACCTTCCACATTCTTGTTGTCAGGAACACTCCACTGGAGCTCACCCATGCCTCCCTGATGGCAAAGCTTTGTATTGCAATCTGTACTGCAGATTAGGTCATTCCAGATCAAGGTTATAATACGGGGTGAGGAAGTCAGAAGATGATCTTAGTCCTCTCAAAATTACAAGAAAGCAACTTGAAGGGTTGTGTCACTGACTGAAAGTCAAAAGTTGAAGTCCTCTATTTCTAAGCCTTGGGGGGAGGGGGTTGCTTTTCATTTTGGCTGGCATGGAAATTGACCAGGAGAAAACGGAAATGAAGAAAGATTGAAGACAAGAAGACACACAACCTACTGTTTCCATGATGTGTGTAAAGAAGCCCTGCCAATTTTACATAGTTCTGTGTTGGGCAGGAATGGGGACTGGAAGGAGAGGGAATTGAAGAGAATGCGGGATAGGCTGTGTACGTATATACTGTATGTGTGTGTTTATGCACACACACACACAGAGTGTACCAACAAGCTGTATAGGCTCTGGAGACAATTGATTATATAAATCACATTACATGTTTGAATTGGTTGCTGTTCTCTTCTAAATACTTCCTTACTTTATTCATGCATATCTTTGAACTTTCCTACGTACATTAAAATTATCCTTGACATCTGCAAATTCTAATGCGATGGTTTCCTTTAGATTATCAATTTTGTTTATAGGGTATATTCTGTATACTGCTAATTTATTAAGAATCGTCTTCTGTATAATTTATTTTTCCTTTCCTATAACTGCAATATACTGGCAATAGAAATACACTTAATTTACAGGTTAATTAAAAGTTACCCCTACCCATTAATTAGGAAGATTTGAGATACTAACCTACTGATTAAATGTTAAAGTTCTACTTATGCTTACAATAAATAAGCAACAGCAAGGAAGCCATGTAGTTGTGTATGTGTATGTGCAGCTGTTGATGCACATATAAATAAAGAGACAGAAAACATTACAATTTAATCTGGTTTAGAAAGGAAATCCTTTTACACTGTCTGAACCTAACACATTATGGTGAAATTCTCTCTTCATGCAAATGGAAAACCCAGAGGCAGAACAAACTCTAGGCAGAGAGAGAGAGAAAAAAAATAGCTAAGTTCTATTTCTTAAATTTCCAAGCCCATGAGCCAAGAAGCGTGCTAAATGTACCATCACTGCTTGAAGCGGTACATAAAACTTTGTTTTAATAAAGGACAAAAAGCTCAAGTTGAAAGGAGAGAGAGCTGTATGGAAAGTGTGAAGTGTGTAAAAGAAACAAACAAATTGGCAGATAGTCAGCTGTTGACAGGATCTGCAACTTGAATAATCCCAGCAGATTCTGTATTTTACCTCACTTTGATAATCTTACATCAGAGCTGAATATATTTTGATGATTTGATCCAGACCCCTATTCAATTGAGCCTTCTAAAAGAGAATGATAAAATATTTAGAATATTTAGTTTAATATACAAGGTTCCCCACATCAGATGTAACATTTATTCAGCAAATTAGTCAACAAATTTAGAGCATTATACATAATGTGAATTGTCTATGCTTGCCCAGTTAGAATTGTTAACCTACGATCAGAAATGGTTAACATTTCAAAAGTAGTAATTGTACCAGGTCCTATTTAGTTGATTATGTCACTAGCCACTGAGGAACTGACGATTCAGATGAAATATCATTTTCTTAATTAAGGCTTAATGGACACCACCATGCACAATGACTGAATTTGCAATGTGGCTTTTGCAAATTCTCAAAACAGTGACATTTCCAACATTGTAACTCATAACAGTAATGATTTTCAATGCAATTAGATGTTACATGCTTTGCAAAACCCTGGTTAAAAATTACCTGCTCAGCATAAAGAACTGTGTACCTGAACTCCAATCTGAGGCAAGACCAAGGTGGGAAACCTGGAACCAACCTCCCTTGGCATCATAAAGAGGATAGTTCTGAATATTCACTCTTTTTTTAAATGTTGGGGGCATTGAGAAAACTTAAGAGTAAAATTCAATAAAATCTTAGCTATTAACCAGGACCTACCAAATTTCTAGGCATAACAGAAAGTATAACTGTGTCCCTAGGCTGAAAATGATGCCCAAACCTGGTTAAAGCTGATGAAATCAACATGTAGAGTTTAAATAGGATGCTTATATCCATAGTTCATTTCCTTAAAAATTGTGTGTTATTTTATAGCAGGGCATTATAAAGTCTTCTTTGTAAGCTTCTTATTGAAATTGGCAGCAGAAATTCAGTTGATTGGGTCCATGGGTTTGGTTCAGGGAATACCTGTGATGGGGAAAACGTTTGGGACCAGCAAATTCATTAACCAAATAAAAATACAGCCAGATTGCCCTAGGTTCATGCCAAGCCTTATGTTTTTGACGATCCAGATTGTAGAATGTAGTATGGAGAATGCAAGCATTCTCAACTGTTAAGTCAGCCTTTAGCCTAACAGTAGCTTGCAAATTGCTTTCATGGGATATATTTTGCTCGAATGTATTTTCCTCTGAAGGAAAGAAAACAAAAACTTTGATTCCCAGGTTGTACATTACCAGTAGTTCACAACTGTTTAGCGAGTTGTGCATATGGAGGCCTATGATGTAAACATGAGTGAGATACTGAATCAATATGTAGTAAATGAGATTCCACCATTAGAATTTACATGTCGGGGAGAAAAGAATGAAACCTGATCATTTGGAAGTAAATCTTCTCATTCACTCCATTGCTAAAATCTGATTGGTGTCAATTGGGGTCTCTTAACCTTGTATTTCCTAAAAATAACTCCCTCAAACAAGAAATTTAGCTCCTCTTCAGAGAAAATCATTGGGCATCCAAATTATATATATGACATTAGACAAAAGTTGACTGCTTAAAGAAAAAGCTTTCCCCAAACTTTTTGTCCTTTCATTCTTTTAAAAGCTTTCATTTATACTTTTTGATCTTTACTCTGCTGGCAATTATTTTAGCATTCATTTCGTGGTTTTTAAGTGCCATTTAAGGAATCATCTCCATGTCTTTGGGGATTCAGTTACCTGAATTCAGTTCAACCAAATATGTACAGAAATGCAAACTATGACATCAGTACCATTAATTTCATGACAACTGGTGTTTCTGATTAGGTAAAGTTTTTCTTGTCAGTCATGTCTGATTGTAGGACAATGGTGCTCACCTCCCATTTTTGGCTGAGGGAGCCAGGATTTTCCAAAAACAATTTTTGTGGTCATGTGGCCAACATAGCTATATACCAAAGACACAGGGAATGCTGTTACCTTCCCAGTGAAGTGGTACCTATTAATCTACTTGCATTTGCATGCTTTTGAACTGCTAGGTGAGCTGGGACAAGGATGGGAGCTCACTCTGTTATGTGGAGCTCGGGTCTCAAACCCAGGCAGTCAGCTCTGCAGCTGACAAGCTCAGTACCTTTAACCACTGAGCTACTGTGCTTCTGATTATCATGATGCAATTTCATAGATACTTGATTATGTATAATACGTAACCTACCTATAATTTTTAGATTCCTGTATAAAGTATCCTAGAATCTCATTGTAGTTTGTAAGTCTTCTAGCTTTTTGAAATTCCACCATATATTGTCACCTCTAAGAGCTATTAACTTTCTTTTTTGGGGAGAGGACGTGGGGGGGGGAGGCAGAGACATATGACTTTTTTGGATTTTTTGGGGATTGTATGAAGTTAACACACAATTTCACTTTTGGAATGATAACACTGCTCTAAATCATGGAGAGGAGAATGTGCATGCAAAACTGAAGTTAAGGCTTGCCCGTACTTGTTTTAAGTGAAAACCACTATCCTTAATTTTATAGATATGCTGAATACTACGTTGCAAATTTCTACAAAAGCCCAGCTTAATGCCATGACTTCTATCACAATAGGAATTTACCTAGAACAAAATGGCTAGAAAAGAAACTCAAGCTCTTTTATCTCAATCCATCAAAGTTGAATTATGGTGCATTTGACTTTGTACAAAATATCACAGAACAAGGAATAGTAAATGTTTCTGGGATGATTAATTATCCCTATCTCAAATGAATGTCGAATATAATGAATTCTGTTTTAAATTCAGTGCATAGAAAATTCTATTTTATATAATCCTCATTAAGATAATTTACCCCTTTAAGTCTCACTGTATGGAAAGATAATTTCCAGATTTTCATAATTAATTAAAAGTAGATAAAAGTTGGGAGTTAATCCAGGTTGCAGAAATAGGGAAATTCTGGATTCTATCATTTCCCCCATTGGCAGACTCTTTCCAGGTTGAGTTTTCTTACTCTTCTCAGCGGTATACAATGAAAATCTGAAATAGTATTTTTCTCACAAGGGTTAGAGTTACAGCAATCACTTTTTTTTAAAGTATTAGCAATCTATATAAACGGATGCCATCTTCAATAAAAGCTTAATTTCTTAGTGTCATTCATCAACACTGGATGCCAATCAACGAACTTACACTAATGTGCTCTTGGAATGAGGAAAGAGTATATCAGAAAATGAAAAATAAAAAGAACATTTACATTAGTTCAGAGGTCTCCAAACTTGGCATCTTTAAGACTTGTGAACTTTAACTGCCAGAATTCTCCAGCCAGCATGGCTGGAGAATTCTGGGAGTTGAAGTCCACAAGTCTTAAAGTTGCCAAGTTTGGGGACCCCTGCATTAGCTAAACAGTTGAGTTTAAGATTGCTATTTTAATTTTAGCAGCTGCTAAAATGATGCACTTCACCAACTTAATCCACTGACTTTTTCATCGTTGGCTTGCCATTTCATTACAATTTGAAGAAGAGATCATAACCTAGTTCTTTTAGAATAATGTATGTGCATATAAATTAGAGCTGTCTGTTCTAACTGGATCTGATGTTCCTTGAAATGTTCCTCTTTCTTGATACAGAAGTCTCAAGTGCTAATTCTTCACAAAATAAGGCATCCTAGGAAACACAGCTTTTAAAATTTTTCTTCTGCTATGAATAGAAATACTGAGCAGGAAGCTTACCAGGCATGTAGGTATTCAAGACGCGAATTTCACATTGTACTAGGGCACCAAGGTGCTGTGGCATATCTACGCCATTTAGATTTTGAGGGGTGGCTCCTGCACTAGGTAGTTTGAATTTAACTTAAAAACCCAGAGGACAAATAAACCCAGGGAAGTACGCTCAAAAGAAATATGAACTATTAAAAGACCTCTGCACCACAGCGTTCTTTCCCTTCAACTTTTTGTTTATTGATGTACTGAACATGAAAAAGTACAAAGGATCCAAACACAAAAGAAAACATGTACAGCCTCTTTTAAATACTCAACAGAATATATTTTTTCTACTCCAACAGATGTGAATTAAGTCATACTGTACAACTTCAAATAAATACCAGCCTTACATTTTATTAAGTGCTCTGTTAAACAGTGTAAAGTGAAGCCAGATAGACATGCCTTCTCACCAATGCTTCGATCTTGCTACCGTAGAATATAGTAGCAGAGATAATAGCTACGTTTCCTCCCCTCCCCACAATATTATTACTATTGTTCTTTCCCAAAGCAGAGTGTTTGTGGTTAGTACAGAACAATTACTCCTCGCACTTCAAGTGAACGTCTTTCAGAAAAAGTCAATCGATTTGAATAGCATTGAATGGATCTAGCATGAACAATCGCTTTCACTTTCACACTCTTCTTCCAACAGTTTTATGTACTGTACTCTACTGAAAATTTATAACTACGATTTTTTTTTTTTTAAAAAAAGAAATAATCAAAAAAAGCAACTGCAAAGATCATGTACAAGTATGTTATGCATAGCACATTGCTTGTTCTAAGGGGAAGCATGTGAGCATCTCAGTTTATACAAAAAGCAGGACGTAACTATATAGTTGTCAGGGCATCCCGGTGAAGGCACAGCAGCCTTCAGCTTTTTAAAAATTTATTATAAGCTAGATGCTAATCAGAAAATATTTGTACTTTTTGACCTTAAATTTCTTCCATACATGGTAAAGACTTTATTATTTCCCCAAATAAGTGATTTTAAGCATCATACAAAGTTAGATTTCAATAGCATACAGGTATTTATGATTCTGGTATGAAAAATGTAAGGAATTTGTTCAAAACCTATGGTTATACTCATTTTTTTTACCACAAACATATTTATAAACAAAAAAGTAGCATCACCATAAACAGCTGAAGCTAGACTATCTACAGACAAAATTTGCAACGTATCTGATCCACTGTAAATTCAAGTCCTCAGGACAACAAAAATGAATAAGCAGACCTCAAGTAACAATCTTAATGCCATTTACAAAGAAAAAAAAATACAAAAACATTTGAACATCACTTGGCATGTTAAGTAAAGAAAATAAAAAACCAGAAGAAAACTCGAAGTATTTAGCTGAAAAGAGGTTCATCAACAAAAGATCTTATTTACATTACACAAAGCTCAGGTGTTAGCTTTGAACATAACTTTCAAAATACCTTCAAATATATCCAATGCAAGACTGTTTTTTCCTGGTCTGCCACTTTGCAAACCATGTGCAAACATCTTTTTTTTCTTTTCTTTAAGACAAAACAATTCTTCAAACAATACTGCAAGTACATCACTAAACACCATGAGCTCTATCTGAAGGGAATTCTATAGGAAGAACAGATTTTTCCCCCATCTCAGTTAATTTAAATTTCTTGCCTGCTCTTATATACTTTTAAATTTTCTTCTGTTTCAAAATCACAAGTTTAATGTGAGCCATCTATCACATAGTAACCAGGATGTTCAGAGACTGCACCAACGATTACAAAACCAAAACCAGCAGTGCATTCTCCCAGTGATTCCATTTCTTGAGTAACAAAGATCTCTTAAAGAATTTCTACATCATAAATCGCTCTAAAGTGTTTTCCCCCAACCACTGCAAATTTCCTGGTAAGTTTTAAAAGCTCACTAGGTGTCATATGAAGAGATTTCTCAAAGTATTCAAGTCAAAATATTTGTTCCAGGACCTGTAAAAAGTTTCTCCAAATTTTCTCTTTTTTATAAAAATAGATGCTTTGTTTTTTTTTTAAACCCACATCAAAGAGGCTCTTATCTCTTTGGCAAGGTACAGCTTTACGAAAAGTTCTCCATTAATCTTACAATAGGCTTTTATAATGCACCACCCCCCCTTCCCCAACCCAAATCATAATTACAAAATAAATATTCTTAAACTTTATAAATAAAAATGTAAACTTCAAAACACTTCTTGAACAGACTAAACAGCAAGGCATTAAAGTGTAACTGAAACACAACATAAGGTTAACTAACTCAGGAATTTTAACACAAAGCCTCAATATCTACTCACAGGTTCAAGGCAGTCGTGTAAAAAGAAAATTTCTTCCCTTAGCTCAAACATTTTTTAAAAGGTCCACCTTCTTCAAAGAAGGCAATAGAATGCATTGTGACAGGTAAAAACCCTGTACCTCTTGTCCATATTTCAAACATAAGATATTTAAGAAGTTTAATTCAAATACTAGCAATAAAAAAATCTCACAATATTTCTTAGGATGCTAGTCTGTTATTCCCCCCATCTCAACACTGACTTACAAAGACATTTACTAATGTATAAAGATTCTTTTAACTTGCCTTTGTCGAATAGTTTTCAAATATAAATTGGGCTGAGGACACCTCATTAGGCTTTGTGCGTTTTGTTTGTTTTAAAGGAAACCTGCAAGACTCTGTCTCCAAGGCGGTATCCATTCAGGCTGGCTATTGCCATGGCGGCCTCATCATAGTTTGTCATAGTCACAAATCCAAAACCTTTGCACTTGTTTGTGTTGAAGTCGCGGATAACCTTCACATTTGTCACGGCTCCGAAGGGTCCGAACATTTGCCACAGGATGCTCTCGTCTGCATCAGGAGCTAAATTGTACACAAAAATGCACCATCCGGTTCCTGCGTGTCCTGGGATATTGATCCCAGCCAAACTGGTCATTCCATCAATGGTCATTGGAGAAAACCTGCTAATCAACGCAGACGGGTAAAAAAAAAAAAGGAAGAAAGACAAAATTCTTTTTTTAGAAGAAAACTTTTCTCAAGATTAGAATGAAATTGTTTTTATATATCAATATGCTTTAAGAAACTTAAACCAACTGCCTTCCTGCCTAAATCTTATGGATCAATTGTTTCTTCCTTTAAGTGTGCATTTTTGTTACGTTATTTATAGATATGTGCAAAGGCAGTCTGGTGTAGTGATTAAGATGCTGACCTAGAAACCAGGACTCTGAGTTCTAGTTCTACCTTAGGCATAAAAGCCAGCTGGGTGACTTTGGGTGAGTCTCCTTCAGCCCAACCCATCTCACAGGGCACAAAACTGGAAGAGGAAGGATTATTAGGTATGTTTGTCACCTTGAGTTATTGATAAAAACAATAAAGGCAGGATAAACATATTTTTTAAAAAGCACTTGATTAGTGTTATAGTGCCATTTGACCAAAGGCATGTGCCACTTAGGTGACTTTAATACAAATTTACTGTGAACAATACAATATAGTTGCTGTGATGCTCTGTAGTTAAGTCCTTCTCAAGTCAGATTATTCTGCTTTTTGCCTGGGCTGAGGATAAACTGACTAACTCAATTATTTTCAATGCTGATATGACAGAAAAGCAAACTGCAGTCAGCTATCAGAAAGCCTAAGGAATATTGTGATTGCAACTTTTGGAATGCGATGAACCAAGGTTCTTGAGAATTTGCTTTTCATATGTCGGGAATAATATAAACAAAAAGATTATATAAAAACTAAGCTACTTTGAACAAACTACCTTTGTTCAAAACTCTATTGCCCCTCCCCCTCCCTGATGGCTCCAGATACCAGTTCTCCAGAACATGGGCTGTAGAGAGGTGCTGTTGAGAGAACCCATCTACTAAAAATTCATGTTGTGCTTTTAGATAGACACAACCAGACAGAAATCTCTATTATTTTAGCTAAGGACTGGCTAGCAATATCTTCTTTTAAAAAAGAGAAAGGAACACTAAGAGCTTTGCTTATAGTATTAGTATTCGATTTCAGGAATCTTTTGTTTAGTTCCTTTTAAAAACATTAGTAAAATACTAACTCATCTCTATGTAAATTATTTTTCCCCCCTAAAGGACAATTATATTAATAACAGAATGGTGAAAAAAAGTAAAAAGTACAAATGTATTGCCTTCATTTGTTCATATTCAGTCTGTATCGTGTTGTTTCACCATGGATTTAACAAATTATTTAAACACAACTGAAAGCTTTGTTCAACAGAAAAAAATAGCTTCAGATTTCTAATGTTACATCCAGGTTTTGGTTTATTTATTGTTGTGTACCTCCCTGAGTTGCCTTTGGCAAAATGGGTGGCTATATAAATTTGATAAAACAAACAAACAAATCCTATATGAAACATACATTCTTGAAACTCAAGCTCCAAATGACCTTATGGAATTATTATAACCCTTCTTAACTTTTTAGGTAATACAACATACTTGATATAGTATCCTTAATGTTACCCCAAATCTGTACCTGCTTGTTGTACAGATAGATGACTAAAAAAAAAAAAAAAAAAAAACCACACCTGGTGGTGGCCTCTTAATTGTTAAAATGTCCTTTGAGTAGATAAGACGTCCAAATTATCTCAAAGACTGATACAAAAGACTCCCAAATATGTCATTTAAATGGCAGATATTGGGTGCCCTAAACAATGCTAGAAAGCTGATAAATTAAGTGATAAATGGAAACAGATGATTAACTTCTGTACATGCAATGATCACTCAATACAGATCAAGTACCAATACTCTTAGTTCAAACAAGAAGAAATGATTAGTAAAGTTAATTATGGATCTAACACAATTTGTTATTACCTCTTTACTCCGTAAGCCATATTGAGCAGATTGTCCAACCTGCAAAACACATTTAGCAAAAGGTTTATTTAACTTTTCAATCTTTTACTTTGATTATGTTATGTTGCTCAATTTTCTGAACTGTACTGTATGCAAAATTGCAGTTGTGCAAGGATTATACATTGGCATTGCTTGAATTTTGCTGAAGAGATACTGTCCAAGATTTCTCATAAACACAGCTTCAAGTTGAGGTGACATGATGTAATTATGTTTAAAAAAGGCACTCATTCTTTTAATTCTGGATAAGCAAGATCATTAGGAATGTCTAAAGTGATAAGGTATGCACATTAATGCAGAACAGCGATCCTTTTAGAAATATGACCACTAAAGATGAAACAATTTTGCCAATATTTTCATGCCTTTCTCTGAAAACTCGTTGGAATGAACAAATGAAAAGTATGTCTGTGTGAGAAACGTAATATGATTCTGCATAAACTCTAATAGAAATTTTATTTCTCAAGATTTTAATTATGAATATATGATTATAAAATTATCTTGATGCTCTGTACATTTTAAGCTGGTAAGATTTAGCCAGAAACTGTAGCTATGTTAGAAATCTACAATTTCAGCATAAAAGAACAAAGGAATCCCACTTTTTTTTTAGTCTTAACATTTGATTCATAACAAAATATGAATTTCTTACAAACCAAGTAGTTAGTTGTTTGCTCCAATGTAATGCAAATAGGGTAATGCTGGATTTAAATAATTGCTGAGAAACCAAAGAAAGTCAGGCTATAATATTAACTACATTCTATGATATTAACTTTTATAGTATTTACTATATTCCTCAGTTAATTAAAGTGATTGCCATCTTTCAAGACAAGTTATGAGAATAGGACATATGCATTACAAAATTGGCTCCCATTTTGTTTTAAATTTACATTAAGAGGCATTTTAAGATGTCTTTCCCCCACTTCCAGAAAAGCTACAATGTGCAACTTACAAGAAAATGTAAATATACACAGCCTTTCAGAAGGAAAAAAAGCATCTGGTGCTGCAGTGCTTGGTTAGACTAGACTGTGGGCTGTTTAAAGTTGCTGCCAATTTTTCTTTTCTCTAAACTTGTACGCCACAATTATTATTGTCCTTTAAAACACCCATATGGTGGTTATATCAGGTGGAAATGCTAAAGGTTCAACGATCAGTCAGTATCCTGATTCTGAGAATCAGAAAAATTAGTAAGCAATCTAGTTTACTGCAACCGAGTGGGCAATGCCACATTTTTTATCCTATAAACCGAAACCTTTTCTTCAGGAACTCTCACATGGATGCTGAGTCATTATTTTTCAAAACCAGAACAGCTTTAGCAGTGACATAATATATAGTAATTTGAAACTCTTAGGTTATTAGGTAGAGGTTCAGTCAACATGCACACCACAAATTTTGAAAGAAAATATAGTATGCACTCTCAGACAATTCTCCCCACTTAGGAATCTCATCTTGATTTTTATTTCTGGCTACAGCCTTCCAAACAATAAAGAAACTGTATCGAGATCTTAAATATCCTGATATGGCATTGCTCCACCCCAAACTATGCTTTCCATACATACGGTCATTACCATCTTCATCATTCCAGGAAGGAATTCACCTATCTAAGAGATGTAAAATGATTTAAAAATTTGCTTAGGGCTTAATTTTGGGAGGGGGGAAGACTCTAATGACTAAAAACATATTAAACATATTCCATATTATTTATCAACTTATCACTGGAAGCAAACCAAAATTTCCTTTTTTTAAAGAATAATGGGAAGAAACAAATATGGAATATTTTGGCTTGCTTTTCAGTCAGCTTTACATGGCATAGAACAGTCGTGATTTCTGCAGTTAAATCTCCTAATAACAAATTCCAAATTTGGGTATAATTTCAGATATTGATAATTATGTACGATTTGTTTTGCTTAAGTAGATGCAAATGTTGAGCTCAATAAAACATTGTCTTATTTTTACAACAGTTTATTTTGGCCAGTCATTAAAAGTCTTCCATTCCCTAAATCTAAAATATGTTAACTATTAATTAACAATTGCACAAAGGGGATAGAAGACCACTGTTGATGAAGATATTTTTTTCCTTTCCCTTTTTTAAAGTTGATTGAAAAATGTGTGAGATGTACTGATATTCATTAATGGCTTGCGTGTTTTACAGGGTTCTAAACCATATTGTAAATTGTTCTGCTAATACTTGTACATAAACCAGCTCAAAAATGTCCATAAGATGATAAATCAAATTATTTTTGAATGCATAGAAATATGTACTTTACTAGTTTGGGAACAAAGATGCAACTTTTAACAATAAGGTGACTGGCAATATTTATGTTTTAATGCAAAATCTAATAATTATCAATTTCACCTCAGATTGTTGGCATGTGAATTCAAATCTTTCAACCAGTTGAATACAAATTATCACACATTTAGGTTCCTCGAAAGAATAAAGAATGGGAAGACATTCTCAAGAGGGAATACTTCTTTTGGACTGCTGTACTGTCATTCTTTTAAGACCGAGTCTTTTCCTCTTACAATATTTTAGTGAAGATAGAGCATTACTTTGCTTTAACAGTAGCATCGCTTCCATTTAACTACTTCCACTTTCAAGAGTTGTATTGTAAAACACACAGCTTCTAACAAAACTGTCGTTTACATCGATTACCAAGTAGTAAGAATTGTATAGAAGTTTCCATTAAAACCGTCTCCATCTATCTATCTTTGTGAATAACAGTAGCCAATAATTTGAATCCTACCATCTCCATATCCAGGATGTTAAGCAAATAGGAATGACTGAACAGCAAACTAGCACACATGAAATATGAATTGTCATTTAAAAAAACAACATATAATGGTAGTTTCATTAACAAATCATATACTATCTGTAGGTTTCAGTTGCACATTTCCAAAACAGATCCAGGCAGGAAAATATAAGGTCTTTAAAAAAAATGAATTATATTCGTACAAGTTTATATAATAATTTGTTTCCCAATGTGAAATAAGGTACATAAAAACAATGGCATTTTTCAATATTGTCTATTTAGAAGTGGAATCTAGTCGGACATTAAAATGCTATACTTTGGTTACTGTACATAATCTGCTAAGATTAGCTGACATTTTGGCATCTTCTTTAGGCAGCTGCAGGTAGATAGATACCCAATGGCATGAGTTAAAATTACTGATTTAATATTATTGGTTTCTGCAACTCAGAACAAACTTTTCACAGACTGGATTCAGTACTAGCTCTGCTCCTTCTCTTAAACTCCCTAGAAGGAACTTAACATTCTGATCAAAAAGAAAAAAGGATGCAATTTATTCTGTATTTTTGTCAGGAAATAAAAGAAAGCTCCAATAATGAAACATTGGAAAATACCCCCAAAGCAGGGGAAAAGAATAACAAATTTCAGCTGTAACTATGAATTTCATAATCAGTGACAAAAGATTGATTAACTAGAATGTGACCTGCCATCCCTCATTTCTCCCGGCCCAAAGATGAGATTTTTGAAAGAAAGCACCGGCTAGCTGCCAACCATCATTTTATATTTTCAAAGAAACCTGGGTAGCCATCTGGAGCCCAGAGGCATTCTGAGAAATCAAGAGAATACTAAAGCTTGGCATTTAGTGTTGTAACCTATTAACATCCCTTCACCACCTCCCCTCCAAACTTAACTATTTTTTTAAGATCAGCAAACAAGGTCAGCTCAAGAAGTCAGCTGTTCCCCTGTTCATTGTTGTTCTCAATAGTAATTTCCCAAAAAACGTATATCTGCCCACAGAAAAGGTTAGCTCCCCTGCCAGAGCTAACCTGAATCATAGCTTTATTAAACTATCAACACTCTGAACACTATCAACACTATCAACAATGGCAATCCAAGGAATCATTTTTATTTACTAGAAGAGACCAAGCAAGCAATAGATAACAACATATTGGATCAAGCATCATAGTGACTTGTTTTCTCCATGCTGGTGGAAGACCTAGAAGGCCCATATTCTGAAATATTAAAATGATATATGTATTTTAGTAAGGAGGATATCCATTTAAAGCCTCTAGTATAATTCACACACCTTAACGAAAAGATGAAGCATACTTCCAAGCTTCAACCTTTGGAGAAATTTTCTCTGCTTTATCAAGCACCATGCACTGAGATGACCATTCTTAAGGACACTTTTGAAAGAGACAGACAAATTCATATTCTTTGACTCTGCCGTCTCACTTCAATACAAGACATGAAGATTTCACCTTCTGTATGGTTTTATATTACTCGGGAAACTGAAATTGAATTGAATCCTAGAAAGTTTTAATTGAAATGAAGTATTCTAATATATATTAACTCCTAATGATTAGCTTTACAATGCAATCCATCACTGAGGACTGTTTTCTGGAAAAATATCCAAATCAACACATTTAATCTTGTCTGTACACATAGTCATCAATTAACAATAGTTTGTTGAAAAAAACACTGAAAAAAAAATAACATAGCCCTTTTTCACACTTACGATCTTTGCAGCATCTCCATGGTCACATGGTCAAAATTCAGACAGCTGGGAACTGACTCATATTTATGATTGTTGCAGTGTCCCAGGGTCATGTGATCATCTTTTTGTGAACTTCTTGCAAGCAAAGTCAATGGGGAAGCTAGATTCATTTAATAACCATGTTACTAACTTAACAACTGCAGGAGTCCCTTAACAATTGTGGCAAGAAAGATAGTAAAAATGGGGCAAAACCCATTGAACAATTGTGTTCATAAGTTGAGAACTATCTGCAAAACCTTTGCAGTAACTTATAACTTGTGGAGATAACTTTTGAGTGTTCTGAAGATCCAGACTTTAATTTCCAGAATGGCATTAAGAATAAAATCACCTAACTAACAGTTACACAGACTCAAGTTGTGGACTCAAGCTAACATTGCTATTTTATGTGAGATTCTGCTTAAAGTCTGGGACTTATCAGAGCCAGTGACAAATAAAAAGAATTACAAATTACGTATATACTTTTCCAGCTTCCGAGGCCCTCAAGCGTTCTTTAACTGCCTTTAAAACACTTTGACTAACAACAGTAGTAAGAGAATAGCAATGGCAAGCACAATGTACTTGCCTTAGTATACTAGAGCTAGAGCTAGTACACTAGAGAAGAATCAGATACCCATCGAAGACAAATGCAAAGATAAAGCTCTGTAAAATCTATGCAAAAACACACACACACACACACACATTCTGTGTGTGCAGCAATGTCTTCCTAAATTTCAGAGAGGAACCCGAACAATGCCTAAGTTAACATGAACTGAGCAAGCAACACCATTCTCATTTGGAATACATGGCTCTTTTATTCGACAAATCGCCAGAGCCGAACGGATTAAAAACAATCAATCAAGCAATCCTTAACATTCTGTGTTAAAATTGCTCTAGACAACATGATCTAATGTGCAGTTTCAAAAAGAAACTGAAAAGAAATGCAGTGAAATCTATTTCGGTGGAATGGAAAACGCGGTCAAAAACCTTGGGATTCGCTCCTCCACGTCTGAACCTGTAACACACATTTCCAGCATTTGGGGCCTATTCCCTTCAGAGTCATCTACCACCACTGCTGATATAACATGAACATCCTTTAGTTTAGACCAGGAGTCTCCAACCTTGGCTACTTTAAGACTTGTGGACTTCAACTCCCAGAATTCCTCAGCCAGCAAAGCTCCACAAGTCTTAAAGTAAGCCAAGATTGGAGACCTCTGCTTTAGACGAGAGGCCCATGGCATTGTGAGAAAGATCTAGTCAGGGTTTTTTAAGGCCACTGGAGATTGCGTGCCCCAACCCTTGGCACCAGCTATTTCTGCAAAAGTTCATTTACCTCTTTTTCATGTCAGTGCAGCAACAATTCCCCAGTGGCCTTACTTCAGGCACGAGGCAATCTGGAATTCTTCTTCTGACCATTGCTAACTCTGCCCTGGCGCTCAGTTCTGGAGCAGGCAGTCTGCCTATGGAGAAAGGGCAAGTCTACTTTTATTCAATATTCAGCGGCTTCACAGAATATCCTTTGAACAACAAAAACAGAGCAGAAACTGAATACTCCAGAAAACCACTGAATACTGAATAAAAACTTTTGGTTGCTTTTTTTTTTTTCAACTGCTCCAACAGAAGGGTCCACTAGTACGAATGGTAAACAAATTAATAGCACAACATGGCAAAGGAGCTGTTCGGATTAAGTTGTTTAGGTGAGAGTGCCATTGGACAGGTGTTTAAATAAGCACATTGTTGTTCTTTTTTTAAAGTCCCAAGGTTTCTTTAAAACAAAGTTTTTCTCAGCTTTCTGCTGCTCGATAAGCACAACTAATCTCTCTATTGCATTCACACATGAAAACAGCATCAAATTCAAAATAAGCCTGCTTATCATCCCCTCTCTTGATCTCCCCCCTCTCTCACACACAAATCTTTCATAAAACAACACTAAAATAAAAGCCCCGAGCAGTTAGTGAATGTAGATTAATACAGTATTTGTTTCAATTCACGCCATCTGTCTTTTTCGGCACACTAAAATATCATAAAGGAAAAAACGTATGGCTGATAGCACTGTGTGTCATCAGAAGAGAAATCCATAGAAAATAATGGAAAACTACTTGGGGGGGGAGGGGGAAATCAATTTCTAAACATTCCAAAAAAAGATGCAGAATAATTACTGAGATTCCACTGCAGGGGAAAAAAAAGGTTTTCCTTTGAAGTAAAGAAGACTTGTTATAGAAACAGGATTTAGACAGGTTTTCTACTCTGTAGACACGTCTTATTCTAACAGTTTAACAAATATCCCTAAACGCATCTTGCAAACTGAACAACGGATACTTTTCAGTGAAATATTACTACCTGCCTACATAAACCTCTCTTCTTTTTATAGCTACCAACAGATGGCAGTATCTCAAAGTATTTTCTGCGATGTCTGTCAGATATTAAATTGAACAACCAACAGTTCTCATGTGAGGAAAATATATTTCTACAGTGATACTGGTCAGGGGGGGAAATCCAGACTGGTTGACATAAGAAACAACGTACAATTCCACGTACCTAAAACGTTGAGCCTGCTGAGCAAGAGGTCCCGGATACCTCCTATTTGGAGACTGGTACAGCTGGGAGAGGATGGCCTGATTTGTTTTTTGGCTTGGATTGTTGGCAAATTTTACAGTGATGGGCTCCGTGGCCCCGGGAGGTTTCTGCCCATTCAAGCCCTTGATGGCTTCTTCAGCTTCAATCCGCTTGTCAAACCGGATAAACCCCACACCTCTTGAAACTCCTGTGTAAAAGCACAAATGAATCCGACCATTACTTCCAAGTAGCCTCCTCTCCAAAAGAACTCTATTTTTTTTTTCCAGGCGTAAGTAAGAATCATAGAAAGCAAAGCACAAAAAAGAAACAGATTCGACAACTGAAGTGGATTTTTATAAGAAACAATATAACTGTCAACCCTGGAGCTGACCTGACTGAGGCAATTTTGAGGCGTTCGGTGTTGCCACACTGGAGCTGAGGGATAGGGATGGTGGGGAATAGAGATAGTTGGGGTTTGTAGCCAAAACAAAATACCTTCTCCTGGGAACCAAGGACATTCCCACAGGTGTCCAGGGAGAGGAGGAGCAATGTCACCTTACGACCGAACGGGACCTTGATTGGACCATGTGATCGACTGTTTGAGAAAAGGACGGAACTTTCACTTTTAATTAAGTGAACACTGCAGGAATACCCAGAGTCGGTTTTCACCAGTCTGTTCCAATATGATATGCCAAATAAAACTTTGAGGAACCATCCTGCCTCGGAGTTCTGTTTGCTATGGGTGTATTACTTGGAACCCTAACATTAAACCAACTCTCTTAATTTTCAGTTCCAGCCAGAGCCACTCTCTGGCTGCTGAGCCTCAGCTGCTACCAGATCTACCTCTGATAGTAACATATAAATCATTTGCAAGGAAGCAGGAACACAACAGATGGGAACCAACAGGTGGGTAAAACCACATCTCTTTATAAGAGACACAGCAGAATGAAAACCAGGCATCAAAATACAGGCAAAAACTCTCTTATGCCCTCCCATACCTTTACTCCTAGTATTTAAACTTTTTAAAAATAATGGCTTCTTAGATATGCATTTGGTGATTGCGACAAGAATGGGTGATGCATCTGAGTTGGAATGGTTCTAACTGTTTTATTATTACAAGATGCTATATATTTTAATATTACCATGAGTTGAATTTATGCTAATAGTTCCTATTGTTCTTTACTATATTAGATCATTTTTTATTACAAGCTGCCTAGAGTTGCCCGATTGAAACAGCACAGTAACCGCTATAACAAATTAGTATCATACCCACCTTAATATTAAATCTGATTATAAACGTGGCTCAGGATTTAGTGTAATGTGACATATTCACATTAATTTTAATTTAGATACTGTCCGAGTCCAAATAACTTTAGGCAGTTCACAAACAACACGAAAACCGATACAAACCCAAAACAATAAAGGGTCCAGACACAAAATGCAGACAAAATAACTAGAGGGAGTACAACCAGGATTGCAAGGCTTCATGAAATGCAAACCGGCTAGGAGCCCAGATTTCAGGGGAATCTCATTCCAAAGGATGGGTTCTGCAACAGAGAAGCTGGCTTCCTGGTTCTTTATAGCTGACATTGTTTAATTGAAGTGATCCAGAGCATGTCAACTCTGCCAGCATGTACTGGGCATGCAGAAACTACGGGAGCTAGGCAGATCCTTAAAATAATCTGGCCCCATGCTAGGAAGGGCTTTACAGGTAATAACCGGTACCCGGAATTGCACCTGGTAATCAACTAGTGCAGCTCATGGAAGAGATGTACCATATGAACATACTGTCCATCAATGCCCACATCACTGCGTTCTGTGGTTGAAACTTCCAAGTGGTTTTTCAAGGCTAGCCCATGTACAGCGCACTGCAAATCAAACTTTGAGGGGATTAGAGCTTGAGTGACCCACTGAAAAACTTCCTGAACTAGTGCACCAGATGGAACTAAGCAAAGACTCCCTTGGCTAGAGCTGCCACCTGCTATTTTGAACAGGAGCTGTGAGTCCAAGAGTACCCTCACACTGCTCAACACTCTTGATTGGGAAATGCTACTCTATGGATGAAAAGTCCTCACATCCAGGCAGCTTTAACCCAACTAGAAGAGAATTCTTGTAGCGGATAGCGGGATCAGACATTTCTATTTGGCTATTCAACTTGCACAAGAAGCTTTAATTACAGAAAAAAAAAATCCATCAGGAAAATTAATGTTGTTGCAAACAAATATATATGGAGACACCCAGAACAGTGTGTGGAAGTAGATTTTCATGGATTCAAAGTACATCCAGGATTATTAATTGATTGACTGATTGCTAACAGTTAAATGCAACATCAGTCTGTGACATGAAACGTTACAGGAGAATGTGTGTATGTGAGCATGCATGGCTGGGAGCAGGAAAGGGGAATCTATCCTGAAATACCTGTTAAGAACTAGAGACAATACAGCCTAATAGTTACAGCACCATAGGGATCATTATTCAAATCCCAATTGATCACAGAGCTCTGGATAATTTTGCTCTACTCTGTCAGCCCATCTTATTTTGTGTAGCTGAACCAATTCTAATTTAAGGAAAATTCCCTTGACATACTTCTTGAGCTCTCTGGGGGGAAAAAAACTCTGGGTATTGTGCAATTAAAACAAAATATATATATAAATGCACTTGTTCCAAATATTGATATAGATGAAAAGCCTATGGAAACTAAATTCAAGATACTGAAACACAAAAACATCTAGATATATTGTTGATTTGCACCTGTGCTGTAAAATGGCAACTTCTCCCAAACCAGCAGTAAATTTGAAGTGAGAGGACTGAAATGCAGTGAATAAATACACACATGCATAATCAAAAATGTAATTATAGGTGTATTTAAAATAATACAATTGACAGTCCTTGAAAGCTTTTGGAATATTTGCATTTTAACTGTTGCTATTATTACAGGGGGAAAGATAGAGAAAAGATTTAAACATCTAAGGGAGGAAAAGGGCGTTGGTACTTACCTGATACGCCCGTTCTCTGTGAGCTGTGAAGAGCATCCAGAAGTGGGAGGTGCTTCAGTCTCTTCTGGAAAGGCTGGGCTTAAAACTCCGGGACGCTCCTCCTCCTCCACGGGACACCTCCTCAGCGTCCCCCAGTTTTGCGAAGACTGAGTGCCAAAGTCCGTGACTCATCACCTAATCTAGATCCCTGACTGGAATGGAACCCCACCAGACGGAAAGAAATGGGTGGGGCTGGATGCTCTTCACAGCTCACAGAGAACGGGCGTATCAGGTAAGTACCAACGCCCTTTCTCCCATGAGCTGTTCAGAGCATCCAGAAGTGGGACATACCAAAGTTTGGCCTGTCCTTAGGGAGGGACTCCGTCTGGATCGAAATCCACTCCTAAACTCTGTGGACCCTCTGCAGGACTCTTCTGCCAAATGAAGCGTCCGCTGAGGCATAGACATCAATTTTATAATTTCTGACAAAGGGCGATGGTGAAGCCCAAGTTGCCATTCTGCAACACTCTCGTCTATGGAAGCCCGTGTGGCCCATGCTGCTGGTGTTGCCGCACTCCTTGTTGAGTGGGCTGTAATGCCCTTGGGAACTGAGATGGACTGGCATTCGTAACGTTTAGCTATGGTGACTCTCAACCATCTACCGATGGTCGTCGCCGACAGCTTTTGCTCTAAAGTGGATGGGTTGAAGGATAGGAATAGAGCCTCAGGTTTTCGAAATGCCACCGTGCGGTCTAGATAGATGCTTAAGGCCCTTCAAACGTCAAGTCGATGCCATTGATGCTCCAGTCTATGAGATGGTTTCGGACAAAGTTTTTGGAGGCACCAACTCTTGCGCTCTGTGGAAGGCTGATTTTATTTTAGGAGTGAACGATGGATCCAATTGGAGAATCACTCTGTCCGCATGACACATGCACAGGTCTTTTCTCATTGACAATGCCTCCAATTCAGAAATCCTCCTTGCTGATGTGATTGCAATTAGGAAGGCCACCTTATATGTCAGGAATTTAAGACTATCATTTCTTAAAGGCTCGAACGGGCCAGTTGTAAGTGCGGTTAACACCTTGTTGAGGTCCCAGGTGGGATAGCAGTGAATTACAGGAGGTCGTAAATTTGCAGCACCCCTAAGAGAGGTGTGGACATGTGGATGGTGCACTATGGACCGGAGGTCACCCCAGGCTATCACCGAGGCTGAAGCCGCCACCTGTCTGCGTAAAGTATTTGGAGATAGGCCCTTGGTCAACCCTTCCTGTAAAAAGGCCAATAATTGTGGTATTGATGGGGCAGTTGGGTCGATCTTAGACCCCTGGCACCAGCGACAGAAGGTGGACCACGTGGCCTTATATATACGATTTGTTGAGGACCGTCTGGATGCTTGAATGGTGGCAATAGCATCCTCTGAAATCTGTTGGGCTGAAATTGGTTAGACTGAGCCATTGTGGGTTCGGGTGAAGTATCGGCCCTTGGGAGAGGAAAACCTTTGACGGTGGAATTTTCCAAGGTTGTTCTCTCTACAGGTCCTGTAAGCCTACAAACCACGTTCGCCTGGACCCGTAAGGGGTGACCAATATCAATTCCGCTCGTTCCTCCAATAACTTCTGGATCAACCTGGGCATTACCGGGAGTGGAGGAAACGCATATAGAAGTCTGGGAGGCTACTGACAACGCAGGGCATTGACGGTATCCGCCCCGAGTCAGGTACCTTGAAATATACTGGGGCAATTGGGCAATGAGAGAAGAGGCAAGTAGATCGATCACCGGTTGCCCAAACCTCTGCACTGCTTCCTGGAAGACAGACGCGTGTAGGCGCCACTCTGCCTGATCTATCGTGGCCCTGCTGAGCCAGTCCGCCTGTGTGTTTAAGGCCCCTGCTATGTGTTCTGCCTTGAGCGAAAACAGATTGGCCTCAGCCCACTTGAACAACTTGGCCGTCTCCAGCATCAGAAGTTTCGAATGGGTACCCCCCTGTCTGTTTACGTGGGCCTTGGTTGTGATATTGTCTGTCACGACCAGAACGTGGCGTGATTGGAAAAGGGGTAGAAACTGCGTAGGGCCAGGTGAACTGCTTGTAGCTCCAACAGGTTGATGCTTTGTGATTGTTCGGAAATAGTCCAAATTACCTGCACAGTGTGGGATTGGAAGTGAGCTCCCCATCCTACCAGGCTGGCATCGGTAGTGATCGTTGCCCTGTAAGATTCCTTGAAAGGACACCCCTGGTTAATCGTGTTTTCCGACCACCAGCAGAGCGATTGGAGAACATTGTGTGGTACCTTTATCTGGACGTTGTAAAGGTAGCAGGAACCACTGCAGCTCTCTAGAGTGGAATTGAGCCCAAGGCACAATGGAAATACAAGAAATCAGTTTCCCTAACAGTTGAGACAGCACTGCCAGGGAAACCCTCTTTAAGGCTCTGATCTCTCTGGCCCAAGACTGGATACTGTTTAACCTGTCCTGAGAGAGAAAGACCTTGCCCTCCACAGTATCTATCACTGCCCCTAAATGAACTAACCTAGTTGAAGGGATCAAATGGCTTTTATCCCAATTTATGGAAAAGCCATGACCCTGAAGGGTCTCCAGAGTAATCTTGATATACAATTTTGCTTGATGTCTGGAAGATGACAAAATTAAAATATCATCCAGATAACATTGTAAGCGAATAGATTTGATCCTGAGTAAGGCAGCCAAAGCCGCGAGGACCTTGGTAAAAGTCCTGGGGGCTGAAGCCAGACTGAATGGTAGGGCGATATATTCGTAGTGCCGATCACAATGGCAAAATCTAAGATATTTGTAGTGAGCAGGTCTAATTGGTATATGTAGATAGGCCTCTGTGAGATCTATAGAGGTCAGGACATCGTTCTCTCTACTGCTGAGCAGAATGGACTGGAGAGTAGTCATCTTGAATTTTCGATAAACCAATGATCTGTTCAGACGTTTGAGGTCCAGAATTGCCTTCCAGCCTCCCCCCCAACTCTTTGGGACCACAAACAATACAGAGTAACAGCCTTGACCCCACTGTTCAGATAGGACCTCTCTAATGGCCCAAATATGTAGAAGATGATTGATAGCCTCCTGCATCAACGCCCTCTTAATGGGGTCCGTGGACCTAGGGCTCCTAATGAAAAAGTTCGGGGGGGGGGGAGGATTGAAACTCTAGCGCCAAACCAAACCTAATAGTGTCCCTGACCCATGCATCAGAGGTGGAGCTGTCCCATTGATCAGCAAACAATTTTAGCTGCCCTCCAATGGGAACTACTGTGAAGGACTCACTTGGGGTGACGAAAAAATCAGCCTCCAGTGCCTCTGGGGTTTCGTCTGTTTTGGCCTTCCCATGATCTCTATCAGAAGATTCAGACCTATCCTGTCTAAAACTGGGCCTGTAGCCTGATGTTCTCTGAGATCTGGGAATGTATGGGCCTTGATAGTAGGGCCGAAAGGAACCCCTTCGAAACGACTGGGGCGTTCTGTTTTCAGATCTCCGAAAAAGAGGGGGAAGCACTTTTTTCTTGTTTCTATTCTCTATAAGGAGGGGCTCCAAGACACTGCCAAATAATTTATCCCCTGATATTGGGGCTGATGCCAACTTGCATTTATGCTTGGTATCCGCCTGCCAATACCTGAGCCATAGAAGTCTCCGTGCTGATACGTGAGATGCTATGGCACTAGACGAGAATTTGACTGCATTAAATGTGGCATCGGCGGAGAATTCTGCTGCTGCAGTAATTTTAGCTATGTCCTGGTGGGCTCTGACATTTGACGCTGGCAATATATCCCTCAATATAGCCATCGGAGGGAGGACCGTGTAAAAAAGGACGCCGCTGTAGCAGCCCTAATGGCCCAGGCGTCAGAAACGTGTGCCCTATGGAGTGCCAACTCTGCTCTCTTTTCTTTCGGTCTCAGGACTTCCTCGGCCTCGTTGGGAAAGGTTGAAGAAGAGGCCAGTGCCACAATGGGCTCATCCACCTCCGGCGTTTTGAGAAAATTTGAACACTCTGGTGCCAAATTATAATATTGTTTATCGTACGCTGTTGGGGCTGGGTATGATGCTGCTGATGCACATTGATTTTGTACTAATTCAGCAAACATACTAGGGACAGGAATAGTTTCCGCCTCATTAGCCGGTTGTGAGAATATTAGATCCTCAGATTCGTCCAGAGACCCTGTTGACAATGGATGAGGGTTTGATGTGCCTAGTTTAGCAGTGTCCTTTGCCTTGAACAGTAAGGATTTAAAGAGGTGCGGGCGAAAAAGGCCAGAAAAAGTAGGTTGGTCCGAAATTCCCCATTCTAGCGGGTCAGCCTCTGACAACCCCAAGTCCACCTGATGGATCGACCCCCCCTCCATGGCAGCATCCTGATCCTCAAAGTCCACCTCCTCCCGAAGACCCTGGCCTGGTATGTTGGGAATATTGGGGAATACCTGAGATTGATGTTGTCCAATATGCGCAAGGGATCGAGCGGACAGGGATCCCGCATCCGAAGCAGCCAAGAAGTGTCTAGTCCTGATGGTTTGCTGAACTCCAGCCGCAATGCCCCTTTGAATCGCCATCTCCATCCATTGCCTCATTTTGATGGGGATAGTCTCAGGTAATCTCTCCTCCTGTCTTAGGCCGGCGGCCATAGGGGTGAAGGTTGCCTCTGGGATTGGCCGGGCAGTACTCATTGGAGGAGATGTGCCTATGGAGGTTGCCCAGAAACAGCCTGCCTGGGCTGGGTAGATAAGTCCAAGGGCCCCATCAATGGGTTTGGGTTCTGATCAGATTGTTGTGTCATAGCCATCTTGTCTGCCTCCCTGGCTCGTTCCTGCAATTGCCTTTCCAAAGCTAGGTGCCGTCTATGGGCATCCTTATCTGCCGCCTTAGAGAGGCCTTTTTGGGGCCCACTTATTTGACTTGGAGCGGAAAGCATTGTCACCTTCCATTGTGGATGACTGATTGTCTTGCCTCTGAGTTTAATTTTTTTTTACTTATAAATTTAAATTATGATGATGATTATTATTATTGTTAATATTTGTACTTTGGGGTGATGCCTTCCCCTGCGGTTGAAAGTAGAACGCTCCTCCAGGATAGTAATATATATATGTATAACTGTGTATATGGTAAACAGTATCTAAGGGTCCCCAACAAGGGAAACCCCCAAGTGCTCCAAGCGAGAAAAACTCTGGATCCCTGGTCCCCAACAAGGGAAACCAGCTATACAGGCTCTGAGGTGAATCCTTTCCTGTCAAAACCAAACGTCCCGCAATTTAAATGGCACTTGCAGTTCAGTCCAAAGAAATGATCCAAAGGCAATTGCAAAGAAATGCCTGTTTAATGACTAGCCTGCTTTCCAACGTTAGCCAGAGAAGGGAGAGCTAAACCCAGGGAGAACAAAGTGGAAAGGTACTGCCTTGGTCCCCAGCAAGGGAAACCAGCGAGTAATGGCGCCTGTGATAATTAGGCGCGAAGTTGAGCCAGCCGTTGAAAAGGGCGGGAAGCAGAATCCCCATTGCTAATGTCTGAGCCGTCTAATGAGCCGCTGCTGCTGAGGCTCTAACTTGCGAGTTAAATGCTGCTGTCAGACGAAACGGCAAGGCGAAGTGAGCCGTGGCTGCGAGCGCTCCGCTCCGATCGCAGAGAGTGATCGGAAAGTTAGATAAGATAATTGCCTGAGGCGGTAGCCTCAAGCTGCCTGCGGAGTGGCAGGCTCCTCTATTTACAATGAAACTGTTTTTTTTTTTGTTTTTTTGAACTAATAGAGATAACCTAATAGAGGGACAAGCCTGAAAAAGCCAAATTAAATGGTGAAGAATTTTAAAAGCCGAAATAGCCCAGAGCAAACCTGAATCAGAAAACCATTCCAGTCAGGGAGTGCACAACCTCTTACCACGAAGGCTGAGCTAAAACTGGGGGACGCTGAGGAGGTGTCCCGTGAAGGAGGAGGAACGTCCCGGAGTTTTAAGCCCAGCCTTTCCAGAAGAGACTGAAGCACCTCCCACTTCTGGATGCTCTTCACAGCTCATGGGAGAAATAACTATTTTGATGACTTTAGACTTAGAATAACTAACCTTATAACCCCTTCCTAAGAGGCCTGTAGGGGGCGTGCATAAGCGCACCAATCGTGCCTACCATCCCTGTCCTATTGTTTCTTTTTATTTTTCTTCTAAGTATCCATCTCATGTATTCAAAACTATGTTTATTCTTATACCTGTATCTTGTAAGCGATTGACAAATCAAATAAATAAATAAATTATGCTATCACCACATACTTCTGCCAGCCTGTCTCCTGCAGCAAAACACTTTTATTCTCAAGGTAAAGAGATACTATCCTAAGAAGCCTGCAATCTCCAAACAGCCAAATTTCTCTTTTTATTTTCTCTTAGTCAAGGAATATGAAGGTTTGGCTGTTTAATTTGGAATGCAAGAAGGGAGCAAGGCAAAATGGACATAACTTAATTTTTCCTTTTTTCCATACAAGGAGGATATGTGGCTTTCCCCCCACTTTTTCTTGTTGCTTGTAAAGTGCTATTTGCTTTGTTCTGCTAACTTCTGATCTAATCTGGCATTATTAGAGGAAACTATCCTTTATTAGATGCCATTTTGATCTAGTAACAGACCTTTTCATCTCTCCCTTAAAATGATTATGATGAAGGCAGCCGCCGAGAAACCCAGCACAGCAATCCTAGGCTTCCTTACTTAAGAGAAGAAACTCCTGCTGTGTTCAGAGACTTATTCCCATCTATTACACACAAAAGTGTAGCCAAAAGAATTAACACTTTATGAAGCTACAATTCTATGTATATTTACCAGGGATCAATTCCACTGAATTCATTAGGATTTGTGTAGCACTGTGCTATTAGATAGATAAAGGGCACTATTCTATTTATTTATGAATATATCAAATGGTAATTTTGTATTATGACAGAATTTATACTGCTACATTTAATATAGGAATATTTACTACACGACAAAAGTTTATTTTGCAAGAACTATTTTTTCTAAAAATGTAATTTCTTTCCCCAGAGCTTCAAAATTTTGGAGATTTTTTTAATCTTTAAAGAGGCAGCTCATTTAAGTTCAGACAAATAGTTCTGAAAACTGGGCTGTAGCAACGTGTTCCATTAATCAATTCTTTCTATCAACAGTGATGACTAAGAAAGAAATAAGATATAAGCTGAGGTTTCTGAAAACCTCAGAAAACACACACACACACACACACACATATGTATGGTATTCAGCTTTGTTCGGGTATTTTCCCACGTCATTATAGTTGTGCTTTTAAAGTTGTAGCAACGTTTCGGCAGAATCTCATCTGCCATCATCAGGCTTCTATATTGTATTTGTCTGTGAGCCAGGCTTTGCCGAAGACACAAGCCTGAAGATGATGAGACTTCATCAAAACGTCACCTAGATACTTCCAATTTTACGCGGGAGAAAACCCGAATAACCAAAGATCCATATATATATATATATATATATATATATATATATATATATATATATATATATATATATATATATATGTTTTCTAAGTTTTACTACATGTATGGTGTTCAGAAACACATCGCTTTGTTTGTTCCGTCGTGGACACACACACACAGAAAACACACACACAAATATATATATATATATATATATATATACACACACACACACACACACACACACACACACACACACTATCTGTCTCTTTGCTCTGACTATTTTACCAATGTCAATTTGTAAAATCTACTGCTTACAAGGAAAGCTCACAAATTCAACCTCTAATATATGATGCAGGTTTAAGAAAATACTTATTTGAACCTACAAAAATTATTTGTAGTTGTAGGGTTGAAATGAGAGGTCCTTTGATGCACTCTGAGCTTGATTGTTTTTTTGCAGTTGTTTCATTATCCAAACTGAGTAACATCAATGCTAATCATCTGATGATGTTACCTAATTTGACTAATGAAATGTCTGCAAGAAAGCTGAACCATTGGAAACTGAATATCTTCCACTGAGACACAATGATTTTTATCGGGATCAGAATTTGATATGAAAGTTAAAAATATAGTTGATAGATATACTCTCCATAAATTTAATAATTTTTCACTTGGCAATAAGTTTGCTTAAAGCATGGTGGTATAGTTCCAGTAAATACCACATCAACTAACATGTTCCAGAAATTACCGATTACGAATCTGAACTCCAAATTATTGTATTTCAAACTCTATCTAGCTTTTCATCTAAATTTCCTTTTTAAAAAAATTATCTGTGTAGCTCATTTTTGAAAAGCAGATTTGTTTCATCATTCCTGTGGGAAACAAAATGTTGCATGCTATTTTTTTACTAAATGGGATCCAAGTGTTATTTTAAAATCTCCTTGTTTTATTAAAACAAGCCACAGATATACCTTTTTTTTGCTTGAAATTTGGTTTAAACTTTTAAAGGAACCCAATCAAAATTTAAGTGCTTACCTAATGAATATTTTCCTAACATTTTATAATGTCTATGAAAATAAAGCACTCAAATTCTTATATGGAGTATATTCCATAGTATAATCTGCCCAGTTTATTACATTGCTTCATTCATATCACATACAGAAAGATAACAGACCTATGTATTCACTGAGCTGGCAATACCTGGGTAACAAAAATCGAGTTTAATAAAAATGAACTTGTCAATATTTATGTATCAAGTCAATTTTCCTTTCAGTCTTATTTTTTAAAATACAGTGATTTGCTTTTCTTGGGATCTTGCATTATCCTAACATTGAAAAATGGGAATTGTAAGGTTTGTTTTAAAGCCTCAATGATGATTATGAGTTTGTATTTTACGTTTTCTTAGTTTAAGAAACTGCTAAGAAGCTCTACAGTACAAGGCTTTACTCCCCCCCCCTTTTAAAACATACCCTATTTTTTTTAGAATTTTATAAGGAACATTTTCTTCATTCGATGCTTGAGATTACAGCAACTATAAATTTATTACAAGGCATGAAACAGGCTTCAAATATGCAGCTTCAAGGTGGAAATGACTCAGCCTTGCCTGACTACAAACCAGGAGTTATTTTTATCCATGCATATTTATGAACAATTCCAGCAGAAAATTGTATTTTCTGCCCCACATAAACGTTTATATGTTCGATATTTTGGAGGCTGAGAAAGACAGGGCAGCACAGCTTTCTACTTACCAGTGACTTGGTCAACGAGAATGCGGGAAGTAATAATACGTCCATATTGGGAAAACAGCTGCTCTAGCTCTTTCTGAGTCATAGTTTTGGGGAGACCGCTGACGTACAGGTTTGCATCTCTAATAGAAGCTGAGCTTGGCCGTGCATAAGAAACCTGCACAATGAAAAAAAGCAACTTGATCATGCAAATGACCGTATAATTGGACTAGACGGTTGCCTACTTTTAAAAACACATGCGTTGTTAACTCTACTTTCAGATCATGCATCCTTGGCCTGTTTTGCCTATTACTGTGTCATGGAGGGAAGCAGGGCAGAATGCCATTTGTATAGGAACCTAATGGGATTATATTAAGCCATAAGGAGACCCGGTTTGTTTGGGATCAGCACGCTCTCTGTGGCTGTTGTTCTTTGTTGCCCTAGAGCAGGGGTTGGGAACCGTGGCCCTTTTATGACTTGTGGACTTCAACTCCCAGAATGTTCTGTCCTGCCAGCTGCCAGCGGAGATGGTGGCAGAATCGGACGATGAGAAGGAACCTGGGCCAGTTCTGGAGTCTGGGGAAAGTTCTGATGGATGCTCTGTGTCAGTCGCAGAGATAGACCCAGAGCCATCCAACATTTCCCAGCCACCAGAGAGGCAGCTGACTTTGGAGGCTGATATGACTGAGGAGGAAGAACAGCTGGGGCCTGTTCCAGACGCACATATGTGCACAGCTGTTAAGAAAGGGGAACAACTGAGGACAAGGAGTTGACTTGGAAGCAAGGCACATATGGATGCTGAATGGCCCCTCCCTGGCTGGGAAATAAATGGAAGGAAAGGGGAGTGGTTGTCGTAGGCGACAACAGTTCGTCTTTCTGAAGATTTTGTTCATTGTGTTTCATGCCACAGAGACTGCTTGCCAGAACTTAATTTGCAGCCTTTAGGCTGGGAGCTTACAGCCTTGCACTTATCTCAAGGAACTGATAAGGTCTGTTGCTTTGAAGGACTATTGCCCGGACTATTTGGTGAGTGAATGCAATTAATTCACAAGAGGTAAATAAAAAGGGGTTTTTCGTGACAAGGAGTCTGTTTCTTACTTCTGCTAAGGATTGGTCAGAACACAGAATTCCTGAGCCAGCTGGTTGACCACAAGTCATAAAAGGGCCATGGTTCCACATTCATGCCCTAGAGCAGGGGTGTCAAACTCTCGTCATCACAGCATCATCACAACTTTTTCTCCATTCGCTACACTGGGCTTGGGCTTGGGCATGGCCAACGCATGATGCATTTGACAGCCCTGCCCTAGAGTTTCCTAGGAAAATAAAAAAAAGGCAAAAGTAGATAAAAAACTTGGCATGCCACACATTAATGGTGGTACCAAATCCTACTGTGCCCCTACAGGTTTTTTTTTACTCTTTACCAGAAAAAAAGTTAAAAACTAGGAAGTGAGAAGGCAAATGCAAGCCTTGGGCTTGGTAACTGGCAGCAGAGTGAGTTAAAAAGAACTGATGAACAAATATTCAGGATTATATCATCTAGAATGCATAAATGCGCCAAATTATTGCTGGCAAATATGAACAACATGAAGGGACATTTTATCACGCTTGATGAACAAGCTGAAAAGGCTGAAAATTTTTGGATCCCAATATATACTTTGATACACAGAATTTTAAAGATTAATATTCCGTTGAAGCCAGAACTTTCCGATGAATGAACAAGCAGTTAGAAAAAAAAACCACAGATTATTTCAATATATGGTCTAACAGAAAGATTACTGTAGGCACAGAGAAGGAAAGATTCAACACCAGCCACTAAGGAAGAATAGTTGGTGAAGTTGACAGATTTTGCTGAAATGGATAAATTAACTTATTTGATTAGAGAAAAAGCACTGTCTACGTCTACTGCTGAATGGACGCCACTTACGAAAATTTAAATAAAAATGGGGGGGAAAATGAACTTGTGGCTTAGGGTTTTGACAGTTAGACAAGAAAGACTGTAGAAAGAATAATATAATGTAATTTTAGAAAGAGAAGTTAAAATATATTTGCGCTTATAACTGTCATGAAGAATACTGAAGGTTACTTTTTTATACTTCTTTTCTAGTTTAACTTTTTTCTTTTCTTATGGTTTTTGCTTTTCTTTTTCTCTGTTTACTACTAGTTTCCTTAGATTTCATCTACCTGTTTAAAAGTCTTAATAATATTTTTTAAAGGATTATATTGTCATATTCTTGCAGGGCAAAGAGTGGATACAGGGAAGCATACAGTAATATTTAAGTTTAGTTTTGTCACGTGCTATACTGTCAGATTCATCCCACCATAACTCCACTGCACAATCCCTTCCTTCCTTTACCTACTGGTGTTCTGATGCTACACTGAGCAGAGCGCGAGTAAGCAGTGGGATCCTACCTGTTCCACTACTGGTTCGATGATCGCACGCGCGCCCACGCACACCTAACGCACGCAATGTTCCCCAAACCAGCTGAGGCCTGCAGCACCAATCAGCTGAGAGGATAAAGAAGAGAAAAGTGCAGGGGCAGGTGGGAGGGCCGATCCTGCGCTTCTCTCTTCTTTTTCCTCTCAGGGAGGCTTTTTTTGCCTCCTCACAGATGATTGTTGGAGGCTTTTTACTAACGGTTCGGGTGAACCGGTCCGAACCGTTAGCATGCTACCACTGGCCCGAGTAGTGCTATTATTGCATACCCTCAAATGCCATAGCCGTCTTACTCCTTGCTTGCCGGGGAAATCAGCCCAGCCAGCTGGTTTTTTAAATTATCATAATTGCCAATTACCAGCGAAGAGCATAGATAGATAGATAGATAGATAGATAGATAGATAATATCCATTCTTCTGTAACATTGATTATTAGTTACAGCAGCCTTTCCCAAGCTGGCACCAATTTCATAAAGTTTAGGTTACACTTCCTTATTTTTTTTAAAAAAATGTATTTTGAACTGTGTGAAATAACTTCTCTAAATAAAGTCACCTTTTTAAAAATAAGATATAGAACATTTTATGCAATTGCTTTATATATATATATATATATATATATATATATATATATATATATATATATATATATATATATAAATATATATATATATATATATATATATATATATATATATATATATATATATATATATATATATATATATATATATAAATATATATATATATATATATAAATATATATATATATATATATATATATATATATATATATATATATATATATATATATATATATATATATATAAAATATATATATATATATATATATATAAATATATATATATGACTCACAGATACACAATACAGAAGCCTGATGATGGCAGATGAGATTCTGCTGAAACGTTGCTACAACTTTAAAGAACAACTACAATGACGTGGGAAAATACCGAACCAAGCAACACCATACATGTAAGTACCCGAAAACTTAAGAAAACATATATATATATATATATATATATATATATATATATATATATATATATATATATATATATGAATGAAGTTATATCAATTGATTTCACTGGCTATATAGAGGGGACACTCTGCTGATAAATCTACTATTAAGATATCATTAATTTCTGTCTTGTTATGAGTGAAGCTCAGGAAGCCAAAAATATTTTGTTTTAAGCTGAAAACTGAAGTATAAACAGATTTCAGGAAAGCTTTAGTCCCCTGCCCCTTATTGGCGCTTTTCAATTATTATTACAGAAGGTTGGCAACAAAATTACATGTATGTATGACAAATGCAAAAATATAAATAAGTGCTACCCATGTGTTAGCAATTGCATAAAATGTTCTATAGTTTCTTATTTTAAAAAAGGTGACTTTATTTAGAGAAATTATTTCACAGTTTAAAATACATTTTTTTTAAAAAAAAAATAAGGAAGTGTAACCTAAACTGTATGAAACTGGTGCCAGCTTGGGAAAGGCTGCTGTAACTAATAATCAATGTTACAGAAGAATGGATATGATAAATAATAAATATAGCAAATATATAAATCTGCTTTATCACACATTTTTTCCTATGTAGGTCAGATCAATTTTTTTAAAGTATTGCTTTTCACATAAAGGATTTCTAAAAGTCAATGCAACTCCTTAAGATTTTTATCAGTAAGATTTGATAAAGTATCTTTTCATCTATTTTAATCCAATTGAAATACACAATCCTTTTCACTGAAACCCTAACTTTAATTCAGAAGCAGGGCTTGGAACTCCTTAAGTTTGTCTTGAGTCTTCCTTCATCAAAATTTCATTTACAAAGTTATACAACACTCTTACGTGATTCGTTAAGGTACACTAAATTGTCTAAAGAACACTATTTGGCTTGTAAAATTGCTTGGAACTAGGACTGTCAGCTAATTTATTCCCAAGCAAATTGGTGCTTTAGAGCACTTTTCAGTCACTCAAAAAGGATATTCTGTGGCTCTAAGTCAAAATGTCAAAGTAAATAAGAGCTCCAAATACAAAAATATTTCAAAGAAGAAAGAACGCTGACCAAAATAGCACATTGTCTCTGACTATCACTGGACAAGTAATTCAGCAATAACTGCATTGTTTGGGACAATATAATTGAACTCCTTATTTAGCAAAGAGTATTAGTATCCTAAGTAGGAAGCAGGTGGAAATTCATTTCTAGTTTTATTTTGAACTTTTAGGTTTAGTTATGAACTGAAATTTAGCAACCTGAAGTGTATACATTTTTTAAATTTCTATCTTCAGAAATGGAAAAAAATGAATTAGGGTCAGTACTGAAGAAATGTGTATGTCCATGAAAACGGTATTACAGAAATTGTGCCCAACAGAAAACGGCAAAAAAAGAAAAAGAAAAACCAAACATGCACAATGATACAGTATGAATTCAATTAGTTCTTAAAAGATCAAGCAGCCCTGTGTTTAACCATGGCTTTGGAGAGTCACAACACTATTCACAGGAAGTTACAAAAATAAATAATAAAGCTGCTCTAAGTGCACAGGGAAAAAATAAAGTAAAAAATATAGTTTTGAAAACATCTCTTCCGTAAAGAAATGTTGCTTTTGAATTTTGGGATAGGAGCAGTGGTGAGATTCAGCTGGTTCGCATGAACCGGTTGTTAAATACCCCCCTGCTATCAAAATGTATCCTGGACGCTGCAATGGAGAAACAGGCAACAGAGCTGCCAGTGTGAGGGAAGGAGAAGGCCCCTTTCCCTCTTTCTTCTCCCTGCTCCTCCTCCTTCCCTCGTGATGGCCGCTCCATTGCCCATTTCTCTATTGCAGTGCAGCAGGTCCACTTTGACAGTGCCCCGGGGGGGGGGGTAATTTAATGACAGGTTCGCACAGGGTCAGGTTGGCCATTATGAGAGACTCGTCCCACATGTGCGGTAGAGCTGGAGGATGGGCCAGGCCTCCCACAACAGCCAACCTGACCTGGGGCAAACCAGTTGTTAAATTATTTGAATCCCACCATTGGGTAGGAGTCCCCTCAAAAGAAAAAGGGAACCGCTGAACTCTGGATAGCAAAATTACAGTTTTTTGGTGCCCCTGCCTCAGTCCTTCATTTCAATATATTGTCTTCCATTCTAACTAATCAATATCTATTTGTGAAATAAATATATTCCATTATACGCATCCATTATAAGCTAGCATCCAAGAAAACAGAACAATTTGTAATTTAATGATGAAGTTCAACATCATGTCATCATTTCAGAATTGCCATTTAAAGTCTTATTTTAAAAATTGGTTTTCATAATTTTGGTTGTTTGAAAATACATTTACACATAACCACAAATTGTTTCTATTTGAAAAAATATACATCTTCCAAGTAAGATGTACCATCTTTTTTGCACTATAAGACACTCCGGACTATAAGACGCACATTAGCTTTAGAGGAGGAAAACAAGAAAAAAAAAATCTGCCTCTGCCTCCCAGCATCCATCCAGTATTCATCTTGCTAGCGTCCTCGCAGCAAACAGTTTTAGTCAGCTTCAGCATATTATTGCAGCCGCAGCATGTGGCTTGTCAGGGATCCACTCTGTTGCATCCATCACTGGTCAACTGAGCTGAGCTGCTGCCTCCGCCAGGGAACACTGGAGCCTTCGCTGCTGAGCTGCTGATTGGTGGTTGGTTCAGCCTCCCAGAATACCACCACCAATCAACTGTTCTACACAGCGGGAATCGCCACCATCGCCTATTTTTTCCCGTTTGCCACTGATTGAACAGCTGATTGGCAGTATTCCGGGAGGCCGATCCAACTGCCAATTGGCTGTTTGGCAGCAAAGGCTGCAGCATTCCCCAGCGTAGGCATCGCACCAACCCCCCTCCCCCGCTGCAATATTTGCTCTATAAGACAGCCATTTCCACCCACTTTTTTTTTGGGGGGGGGAGTGCATCTTATAGTGCGAAAAATGCAGTAATCGCCTTTGCACATTTCACTACACAAAATTTTAATACATTTCGTGAAATAAGACTAATACCACTGCATAAATAAATATCAGTTATTAAAACAACCTTTTGAAAGTTTGGCAGTTTCAATTTCTTAGTGGATTTACCAATATGCTATTGATTGGAAAATTTTCCAATGCAAACTGAAAATTGTATGGAGTCACACAAATATGTTTAATTCACTGGCAAAAGTTTTTCCTGTTCAACTTTTTTGGGGGGAGGGGAAGAAGAAGAATCCACATTTTATTTAAAAAAGAATCCATGTTAGAAAAAGGATAATTGGATATAGATTTGAGTTTGTTTTAAACCAAATATATTCTAAGTTAAGTATGAAGACTTAAGTTTCATACTCACACCAGCCAAGCCTATGGAGATTCTCAATCATGAAAGTCATGGTTATCAGAACTGAAGAAGCTTCTTGGATGAGAAGCAAATTTTAGGGCAAAAACTAAGAAAAGTACAGCTGACTTTTGAAGAGCACCTTTGGGACACACTAGCCACAATGTAAGTCATAAGGTCAAAGTTGGAAGAACTTTGCCTTCATCATACTCTTAGCTTTGGTCTGCTTGTTAAATTGGAAACTTTCCCCCAATATATAGTAGATGTGCTATCAATATCAGTCTATAATTAATAAATTGTGTTAACCTAAAGATTAGCCAAAGCAACAATTACTGGGCTTCATCTAAGTAAAAATTTTGTTTCATCTTTCCACTATATGAGACAATGTAATCTATATATATATATATAAAAGTGAAATACCACTCACAAAATCATCACAAAATCTCCAAAACTGTAAAGCCTATGAACTTGAAACTCAGCATGTATGTTCTTCTTGGTTTCTACGTGCTCACTAAGAAATGATTTTTCAAAATGACCATCAGAGCATTAGTATTTTGTATATTATTATTAATACACTCTGATGCTAAGGAGTTCTACTCCCCCTCCCCACCTGAAAAGAAATCTCTTCCAAATGCAAAACACAAGCAGGGGAGAGGAGTTTCAGTTTCACAGCAACAACCAGCTTTTAGTACAGAACAGTTGAGCTAAGCCATGCCCAGGCTCCTTGCTGTCTCCTTCTTGTTCACACAGAAAATACTGTTTCAGTTTCCATGTTTTAGTTTCCAAACAGCCCCCAACTCTCTCACACACTGACAGGACGCTAGCCAGATGAATACCAATGGATGCTGGTAGGAAGAGGCAGGATTCCCCCCTCCCTTTATTTTCCTCCCCAAAAACTAAACCCGATCACCTAGTTTCGTAGCACGGGTATAGAGCTAGTGCCTGTTAATCAACAGCTTATAAACTGTGTTTTAATACATGCCTTTCACTTACTCGAGTTGTGAGCTTGGGTGAACGGGAACAAGAATTTGGGATTAAAATTAGCTTTACTAATTTTAAATTTCCCCCAAAGATAAGCTGCCAGTGCAATATTCTCCGTCTTAGTAAGGCTGTTAAGGTTATTCCGTTTATCTGTCTCTTGAAAGCTAATAGACCTGTGTCTAAAAGCAGCCAAGCTGCCAGGTTGATGGGGTGAAAGACAAGCATTCAACAGTCATAGTTAAAGGATCTACGCCTTTATCTGATGCATGAAATTAGCAGGAAAACTAAGTAAGATTTAGTATAACTGAAAAAACCATTGTGACCGATTTCACAATTCCTAAACTTCAGTAAGTAAGCATACCAAAGAAGAAATTTCCTGACAGAACAATTAATCAGTGGAACAATTTGCCTCCAGAAGTTTTAAATGCTCCAACACTGAAAGTTTTTAAGAAGAGATCGGATAACCCTTTGTCTAAAATGGTATAGGGTTTCCTGCCTAAGCAGAGGGTTGGACTAGAAAACCTCCAAGGTCCCTTCCAACTCTGTTATTCTATTCTATTCTATTCTATTCTATTCTATTCTATTCTATTCTATTCTATTCTATTCTATTCTATTCTATTCTATTCTGTTTCTACAAAAAACATGTGCTTTGTAACTTGGTGAGGATTTATAAGCCACCCCTTGTGTAATCAGTGTCTTGAACTCTAAGATAAGGTTGCTTAAAAGTCTGCAATACAGTGTAAACCTGAGGGCAATTGAGGACTCTCCACTAGCTTCTCTAAGTTCTGTACTCCCTCCTTACTTTATTTGGTGACAACACATGACAACTATTCTAAGAAAGGACATCTCTCCCACATTCCATAACAGCTACACACCCACAAGTTCACATAATTCAATATGTGCCTACTGTGGAAACAATCTTGGGGGAAAAAGATTAATATATGTGCAATTGCACCACTATATCCTTCTATATATTCTTCTACAACTTAGTAGCAGGGTAGAGACTTGAAATATGGTGTATTGAAACATTCTGGAAGGAACAAGATTAATTTTTATGTGTTATCAAAATCTAGCAAAAAGAAAAGTCATTGATTTGTGGGCATTACTAAATTTAGTTCAATCTGGAGCAAAATGAGAGATCTCCAGGATTATGTCTGTTAACTTAATTATAATAGGTGTATAGTTAATGTGATATTTTTGTGGGCAGCATACCACTTCAGTTCTTTCAAAATGAAAGAAGAAATGTTATGTAAAAAACTAAGAATGTGCTGTATGCTAAAGGCACCCAAGATATGATAATATAGCAGAAATATGGTACAGAAATTTTGATCAGCACCACAATGCAGGGAAAAAAATACAGATCCATTTTTGAATCTCTCTTTTCTCAGGAAGTAAGTATGTGATCAAAATGACCTGAAACTTTACACATCTCCCAACACCTATTTGGTAGGCAATCTGAATGAAAAAAATATATTCAAGTATACTTAATTTAGCTTTCTTCCCTCACAGTTCCTTGGTCTCAATTCCACACATATAAGCTGCTACCAACAAAGGAATGATATCTTTATTTACCCTTTTCTAGATTAATTTGAGCTTCAGGGAAACGTGGCCACTTGCATCTGGGAAATGACAGAGAAAAGGGATTATAAATCCCTTTCTGTTTTTACAACTGCATGCAAGTGCTTTGAAATTAAAAGACCTAAAGGCACTTAGTTGCATAATACCGTATAAAGATTTTATCTAGTTATAGCACAAACCAAATTATTTTCTTTAAGTTTAACCAATGTCTTTCCACAAAGATTTACTGGCAAAATATGTTTCCTATCTATCAGCAATGGATGAGTTATTAGATTAGACTACTTTTGTTAGCATTAACAATATAATCTATTAGTGGCAGAATCCAATTCTTAATAATAAAATTTCTGGATGAAAATGGATTTGAACATAGTACTAAGCAATGGCATTAAGAATATGGCTGCCTTCCTTAATCCTTATCTACTTCTCTTTCCTTGCTTACATGAAGAGGAAATAGGAAGCCTTAATTTCAATTTCAAATAACTTGCAACTTCCTTCCCGTTAGTACTAATTACAGCAGGCATGTTCAACCTTTGGGCTCACTGGGCGGCACTGAGTGAAGGGATATTATTCTTCACTGTGTATAAAATATATATAATTTAATGTATATAAATGCACATAATATTGTTAAAAGTTTACAATCTTATGGAGATGTTGTCCAGGGCCATATTTGGACTATTGGCTGTGGATTGGACACCTGCATTACAGCATTAAGATGTACTTTAATATGAAAGTATAAAAAGGGCATGTGTGCCTCTATTTTTTCCTATAAACGTGTACATTTATTCTTATAAATTTCTGAGAAAAAGGGTACTGTCAGCCATAATTCTGACAGAAGAGTAGCAAACAAAACTCTGTATTATTACTTCATCTATATTATTTAAAAAAACAAGAGCTTCCTTGCTTATACATACGAGGATCACAAATCTAAGCAAGCAATAATTTAAACCAAGCCTTGGATATATATTTCAAAACTGTTACCACTGTTTAGCATAAACAACTTTAAAACTTGTATTTAAACAAGCAAAATTGTTCATGTCTGCTTCTGTATCATTTTCTTTTCTGGAAATCATTCTGAAATCATTTTCTTTTCTGGACTGATATACCACTATTAGTTGGGATCTCTTTTTGAAGAAGACAAAGACCAACCAGTGTATCTATTACTATCCTTGTGCTAAGGAGGGGTTTAGTTTTTATCAGAGGGTGCTTCTTGAAGTAAGCTGATGGGAGAAGGTGGTTGAATAAAATGATCCTTAAAAGAAGGGCATGTTAGGAGTATATAACAAATAAAAGGCTATAAGAACTTTCTCGGGATACAGAACGATTTAGTATCTTCATTTTGCTCTGGACCATGGAAGCCTTTTGTGTGTTTGTAGTAACTGTTTGTTTGGAATTGGAAAACATTAAAATAAATTCTTACTTTTATTTTCAGGATCCATAGTTGAGTGGAACTATGCAAAACTTTAACATAAGTGGCTGTATATATGTAGTCCCCAACTTACAACAGCTTGTTTAGTGAACATTCAAAATTACAATTCACTGCAATATCTCTAGTCACTCTTGTCTAGGCAAAGAATCTATCGTACCAACCAAATTCACGGTTTCGTTCAATCTTTTTTTTTTTTTTTGCAAAAAGTAGGGAAATCTAGATTTATTATTTTTTAATTTATTAAAAGGAAGATGTGATTTCAGATACCAACAAGAGGATGATCTAACTTTACCCGTATCTTTTTGGTTGAAAATCTACAGTATATCTCAAATGACCAGAAAAACAATGAATTGTTTTAGGAAAGCGAAAAACAATCATGGCTCAAAAGCACTGAAAAAAGTGACTTATGACCTTTGCACCATCCCCATGATCATATGATTAAAATTCAGATGCTTGACAACTGGTTCACATTTACGACCACTGCTGTGTCCCAAGGTCATGTGATTCCCCCTCTGCGACCTTCTGACAACCAAACTCAACGGGGAAGCTAGATTCACTTCACAACCAGGTTATTAACTTATCAACTGCGCTGATTCAATTAACAATTGAGGCAACCGAGATTGTAAAATGAAGCAAACCTCACTTAATAAATGTCTCACTTAACAGAAATTTTGGGCTCAACTGTGGTCGTACGTTGAGGACTACCTGTATGATACAAAATAAAAAGTATTCTCTGGCAAATGATCATAGTGTATGGTTATCAGTCCACCGTAAATGGAGTTACTAATTTTTTTTTTCTCAAGAGGAGAATGGGAGGATATGGTCTTCTGGATGAATTAATAAATTAATTAAAACTCACCAATGTATCAATGTAAGCATTTAATACTGTTTATTTCCTTATTTAAATAAAATGATTATTGTTCTTCAGTTAGAACACTGCTTTAAATCTTCTAGTGTCTTGCTTAAAAAAACACAATCAGCAAAGAAAAGTAGTCATCATTATTCATCCTGAAATAAGGCTGAAAAACAGTCACTTGGCAATGATGTCCCAAAAACCTCATGCCAATGTCTCAATTGGTACCAATGTCTCGGCCAACTTACACAGCCTTGCCAGGTTGGGGATCAAAATAATAATTTGCAGCAATTCAAGCATACAAACAGATGACTCAGAACTTTTATAACAAGAAACAGAGAATGCTGAGTTACCTGCAATAATAACAAAAGCAATTGTCCCGCCCCTGCCAGTCACATTGGGTAACACAAATATTTTCTGTTCTGACATTTCAAGTTGCTGGTTTGAATAATGAAAACTAAATATGAATTAAACTATTTATGAGGTGAATCATCATGCACTACCAGGTTCGGGGGGAGCAAAAGTTTCTCAAATTCTGATGAGTACCTAGTAGTTTTAACATCAACGCTGTTATCAAACCTGCCAGCACAAGATGTCAGAATGAAGAATCCAGTTTTTCTATCCAAAGATTTGAGAGCCAACTTCTGTCACATCCCTATGGGGCAAGACTGAGTCATGAACTGGGAAAGTGACAGTTGACAGATGGGCGTGGTAAAAGTTTAAGGACTCAGTCTCTGGGCAGAAAGGCATGTGTCAACCCATGTGTGGATTCTCCAACTGATGTGCTGGAGAAAAGAATGTTAAAATGTGTACCTTATTTGAAGAATTCACGGTTCAGGCATTCAATATATTTCCTTCCTTAGCATTCCATAAATCCAGTTCAACAGACTTCAGTGCTTTACTGGACCTATAGCTTTCTATAGCCCAGTTAGGTAAAAGGCATTCAAGATTCTGATTCCTGCTGTTCTGATCATCAGGTAGTTTTCTGTCTCGATTTTGTGCTCTATGTCTGATTTATTTGCATTGTTTTTCCATTCAAGTCCAACTGACCTGTTCCAACAGACTCTGATATGCTCTGGGCCTGCACACCACTGAGGACGGCAGCTTGGTGGCTCAATTCCCATGAGTGAATAAACTGCAGAGGAACAGGAAAGGAGCCTCCCCCAACTGCCTACCGGCATTCAGGCGTCACACCAGTAAAGATAACACCACCCCAAAAAAAACCACCACCCTCCTTTCACAGAGGCAGCCAGCTACCTTGGTAATCCCTGGCTAACACATGCCATATGCTAAATAAAATAAATGCCACATCTGACAACTCTAGTGTTCTCTGTAAGCCTCATAGAACGACAGAATATTCAACAATCAGATTAACTAGAAAAATCGGAAGCAGATAATACTTAATGAAAGTTCTTAGAAATTATGCATTTTTGGAGTTTTAGCTGGTGAGGTTTAATATTTTTATGGGTTTTTTTTTCCAAAAGGCTTGAGTTTAACTGAAAAAACAAACAAACCCAATTTTAAATTACCCTGCATTCTAAAAGTGTTTTTATTTAAAAAAAATATTTTTATCCAAGTATTTTATGTGAACCCTTCAAAAATGCAAGCTGACAAAATCAACCAATTTGTATACAAGAAAGAAATAACAAGCGGCCATTTTTTAAAAGTCTCCCTATATACTATTTAGGAAGGGAAAACACCTTTCTTTTGACCCAACAAAAGAATCACATTTGCAAAAGGCTCTTCACTTTATCTTGAGACAACAGTCCTGTGGTATTTAATTACTCTGTCAAGAGCACTAAATGGTTTGGCACCAGGCCCTTTCACTCAATCTTTGCTGATTGATAGCATCAATAAAACTCACTCACTTTAATTAAACTTCCAAATAGGATCTCATTTTGCCACTTGCTAGGATCAATGTTCTATGATATAGAAAGAACAGAACACAAAGGTTGTGAAGGTGCTTCTTCCTCACCTTCACACTTCATTTCCTTCAGATATTCTAAAGGGGTTTTATCAATACATACATATTTTACAGCTCTCTTGACACAGTCGCTAATCAAAAAATATCATCACTGAATACTCTCATCTACCTATGATTATGTGACACATATGAGTACACACATGCATCTATGCAAATATATACATTAAGAGTATAGTATTAATTTTCTTGCAAATCTGTCTTATCGATCCAAGTAATAGTTCTATTTTAAGCAATTAACTCATTGAAAAAGGAATGCATATCTTTTAAAAATTATAATAAATATAGAATTCGCTTCAACAGGATATGAA
The DNA here is from genome assembly GCF_049901735.1 of Notechis scutatus. NCBI lineage: Eukaryota > Metazoa > Chordata > Lepidosauria > Squamata > Elapidae > Notechis > Notechis scutatus. Next base: position 188,373,256 of record NC_142010.1, on the reverse strand, counting down.
ATTGGTATATTTATTTTGAAAAAAATGTCGTTGCAAGTGCTAGTAAAATAGACTGCATCATGTTGAAATTCATTAAGTCATGATAGTTTTTAGGGTTTTTAGGCATGTATTGTATTGTGTTTGCCAATATATTTAACTTTCCTTAAAATACAATCCACGTTTTAGGGAATTAGCTCCCAAAGAAGCAAATAACTCTTTAACTCATTTCATTGAACAATAAAAATTGCTGCAATGAGAACCCAACAAGATAATGTTTTAAAAATCTTTGGATTAGAGGGAGTGGGATGAACTTTTCAAATTCTTCTTACTCATTCCTTCACGATAATGCGTTTATAACTTTTAAATACCAGGAAGTGGGAAGAAAACCTACTTAATTAATTTGATTAAAAATAACCATATTACTCTGACAAGTAACAATGTTACATAAACATTAATGGTGGTCAGTTCTAAAATAAAACTTTGAAAAGAATTATCTGACCAGCCTTAGCCCTATAGAAAACTAACGTGCTTTATAGATTAAGGCAGGAATGGATTACTTTACGGTCCTTAGATTAATTTTAAAAGTTCCCTGCAGGAAATCAGTTTTTGCCAAGAGCCATTTTTTTCTTCCCTGGAACTTGCTGTTTGGGAGATCGAGATACCAAGAACAAGGAAAACTGTATCTGAAAAGGGAACAGGTATTATGTACCCATTCCTTACGTAAGTTCCACCCACGACATGCTTCCCCGTTGATTTTGCTTTTGCTTGCAAAAGGTGGTCATGAGACCCAGGGATACAGCAATGGTCATTAAGTATGAACCAGCTGCCAAACATCTGAATTTTGATCACATTGATCATGGGGATGCTAAAAGGTCATAAGTGTGAAAAATGATCATAAGTCACTTTTTTCAGTGTCATCGTAACTTTGAATGGTCACTAAATGAACTCTGGTAAGTGGAGGACTACCTGTACTTGCACCTGATGTTTCCCCAATATATCGCTATTCACTCTTGCCTAAGTAAAGAACCTATGCCAACCAAATTCAGTGTTTCATTCAATCTTTTTTTAAAAAATGTGCAAAGACCAGGGACTCCAAAATCCAGATTTATTAACCCAGAAGAAGGAAGATATAGCCAGCTGTGATTTCAGATACCAATGAGATAACTTTCCCCACATCTTTTTCGCTTAAAATCTACGGTGTATCTCAAATGAGAAGAAAATCAATGTATTATTTTAGGAAAGCAGAGAACAATTGTGGCTCATAGGCTAGAAGTCTCCCGAAGCACCCCATTTGTCACCTCCAAACCTCTCTCACCGCAACAAGCACATTTCAATGACTGTTCCAAAGACATAATCAGCTGTGCCTCCTGCAGCCCTCAGGCAAGGCAAAAAATGAATTTATTTAGAACTCTTCTGTCTATGAAAACCATGAGACAATGCACAAGGGAATTCAAGAAGGAAAATTCAGCTGCTGGGAACATTTATCAGGGAAAATCTTAAATATAGTGCTTTATATTTTATATTATTGTCAATATTAATACAGTATCACGTAACTTGATAGATACTGGGATTTACTTTTGATATGGTTGCAAATAGATGCAAACTGCCTGTGTAAGCTCCAGCAAAGGCAATAACTTATGAACAAATTATAATTAGTTCCCAAACTATATAGCTTCTAGAAATACATAGGACAGGTTACTCAAGCTATTTTATTCTAGCATTAATTTTACTCTCAAAAGTTTACATACTTTTATAGTTTTGGTTTGAAGTCTCAATCCATTCAGAGTATTGATTGCTTTTTCAGCATCCTTAGGGTCAATGTAATTCACAAATCCATATCCCAAACTCTGTCCTGGAGATTAAGAAAAGATGAGAAAGAAAAAAACATTACATGAGTACATAAAGAACTTTCATTTGAATTTTGTACTAATAAAAATCATCTAAAGCTACACCACATGAGAAAAAACTTCAACAATATGAGTAGCACACTCACTGAAACAGGAAAAATGAAAACATTTAAAAGATAAATATGCTATAATCTTATATTTAACAATTAGTAAGCAAGTTTATGAACAAGTTAAAGATATTGCTTGCATTTCTATTTTTTATTATTCCAATTCATCCAAAGTCCATAATTTGCTGAAGCAGTAGCTATCCACAAACCAAGAGGAGGACTGACAAAAACAAAAAGAAAACACTAGTTCACCTTCTGCCGGTAACAAGATTCTGAGGGGTCTATAACAACTTGCCACACAGCCAACTTGCTGAGGCCAACTCACCATGCCCAATTTGCCACAGTCAACTTGCCGCAAAACAACTCGCCACGGGTTCAGAGTTACACTAATATCAAAGAAATGGTGGAATAGAATAATTAAAGAAAGGCTGCAAAAGGAAAGACCAAATGAAATGTGAATGACACAAGTTTTTATTTATTTTAAATAATGAAAGTGAATTGTTAAATTGTCTTGCAGTGAAGTGTCCCCCCTGGTGAGTTGGCCATGGTAAGTTGTCTCGCAGTGAGTTGGCTGCTGCAAGTTGGCCATGCGAGTTGGCCACAGTCAGTTAGCTGTGGCAAGTTGTCACATTCTGATTCTGAGGACTAGAGGCCCTTACAATCATAGAAAAACAGGAATATAGTCAGTATCTTAATTTTGTGAGTCATTATCCATTAGAAAAGGCAGCTAAAGTATTTTAATAGCAGGATCAGCAAACCTTTTCAGGTAGCGGGCCACATCACATTATTTATTTTGTTTGCTGTATGGTCATAGACCCCAAAAAATCAGGGTAAAATTTAAAAAAGGCTACTTGAAATTAAGTTGACAAAGAACAACAATTACAAAGTAATCACACTTTAAAGTCAGCATGTAGAGCAAAAACTGCTACTCTACAGAGATCAAATCTAACATCTGCAATGGCTGCAGTTGAATTGCAATCAAAATCTCACTATTTTCACATGGATCACTTGGTAGGAAAGTCATTCTTAAAATTACATGATTTCACCTAATTTCATAGGGACAAAGTAACAATTTTAAAAATGATTTAATTTAAAAATGCCCAGAGGTTCGATAAAACATATGGTTTTTAGATTTGCATTCTACATTTCCAACAAATGGTGGCAGACAAGAATAATACATTTAAATATAAATCAAAGGCAGAGTAAACTAAAGCAAGCTAAGGAAAGATTCATGAAAGAAAATACAGTCAATATGTCCAGCTATACAAACAAATTGCCTTATATTTCTGCATCACCTCAGGAAGCAAACAGCTACTCTGAGCAACACTGCATTGTCTAGCTACTTAGGCCTCTTCTACAAAAGATTCATCTTTTAAGATGTTTAGTGAAGAATATTTAAACCAAAAAAAGAAAAAAAATCTCATAAAATGTCTTAAAACCCAGATAGAACTTAATGGGGAAAATATACACTTTGCTAAACCAAAACCTACTGCTTGAAAAAAAAAAAGTATCTAGTGAAGTTGCTGGGTGTTATATCCTTTTCAATAATCCCTGCTAATCTGGTGCAGTTTTCTAAATAACCTATGAAAACATTTTCACACATAAGAGAATGCTAACACAGAATATATTAGAATTTTCAGTCTTTTTGATCTGGAAACTTTCAAATTCAATTTTCTCAATAATGGAAAATTACAGAATACCCAGGCACAAGCAAACTTTTTGGCTCTATTTTGAATCATCCTCCCCCTGCCCTTTTACAGGATAATACCTTTAAGGGTTTAACAAAAACTGATTAAAGTCAATGAAAGGCAACCTCATAATAAATAAGCTAATCTTTAAAGGATCAGAGGAACTCTACTTTAGTGCAATATACTACTATTCTCACTTCTGTGGAAGCTGATTATAAGCAGACAGAATTAAGACATATGTGGTTCACATCTATACATGAAAAAAAAGATGGCACAATATGTAAATAAGATGCAAGAATGATGTATAGAAAGTAGAAGCAAAAGCTATAATCTAAAAAATAGCCAGCGTATGCATTGTCTAATGATAAGTAATAATAACAAAGATGTAATATCCAAGAAAATAGTAGGTGTTGTAAGCAGAATTCAATTAAGGAAACAACAAAGCAAGGATACAATCCTTAATAAGCCCCAGGCAGACATCAAAGCATTAAAACAAGGAAGCTGTTGAACCACCAAGGTATCAGTGACATTGGAGGTTCTTGAAATAATAAAATATTGGGCCCTTGGACTCAACTTGGAAGATCAACAAGGGGCAGATATTTTAGAAATGAGTCAATTTTTGTGTGAACTGAACATGTGCCATATTACTGAAACAGATCAAATTAGTACTATGCTGACAGAAAACTGATATATTCTCCTCAGCAGCTGGCTTGTCAAGTTCCTAAAGAATCTATACCAGTAGAAAAACCTCAACTAACTACTTCAACAGCTTGCTTACAAGTAGAAACGGAAATGGTTTAATAATTTACTGAACAGGATTGACATCCTGCCCCAATTCATGGTGAAGGAACCCTTTACCCCCACTTAGGTATTCCAGCTAAACTAATTCTCAATTTATGACCATAACTGAGCCCAACAATTGCTGTTGCTAAGCGAGACAGTTGTTAAGTGGATTTTGCCACAGTTGTTAAGGGAATCACTGCCTTAAGTTACTAACACAGTTGGTTAAGTGAATCTGGCTTCCCCATTGACTTTGCTTGTTAAAAGGTCGCAAAAGGGGATCACATGATCCCAGGACACTGCAATGGTCATAAATGTGAGTCAGTTGTCAAGTATCTGAATTGTGATCATGTGACCATGGAAATGCTGCAACAGTTGTAAGTGTGAAAAACAGTCATGTCACTGTTTTCAGTGCCGTTGTAACTTTGAACAGTCACTAAACGAACTGCAAGAACTATTTGTACATTGTACACGGGGAGGCTTATTTCCCCATACATTCAGTCTCAAAATAAAGATGCTGGACAAGTAGTATAGCGGGGTGTCAAACTCATTTTCACTGAGGGCCACATCAGGGTTGTGTTCAACCTCAGATGGGGGTGGGAATGGCCAGGGTACGCATGGTCAGGGTGGGTGTGGCCAGCTTGACATCACTCATGTGCGGGCGCCTGTTGTGGCCCAAGCGCTCTGCCAGTGAAAATGGGCTCCTGAGCTCCGTTCTGGCTGTGACTGCCTCTTGCAACCCTCTGCCAGCAAAAACGGAGCTTGTGAGGGCCACATGTGGCCCTCCCAAGCTCAGTTTTTGCTGGTAGAGGCACCGCGGGCTGGTCCTTTGCCATTTCCAGAGTGGCCCCACGGGCAAGATCTAAGCACCCCACTGGCCAGATGCAGCCCGCTGGCTTTGAGTTTGACACCCCTGTAGTATAGGATACACACAGTGAATGTTCTGACCCAGCCTTAGCATAACCAACAAACAGACTCCTGGCCCCCAAAATCCCCCCTTTATTTAGCTACTGTGAATTACTGTCATTCACACACCGAAAAGTCCAAGCAATAAGGCAATAATCCTTCCAAGGTTTAACTGAAGTATAGACCTTATCAGTTCCTTGGGATAATTGCCAAGCTGGGAGCTTCCAGCTGCAAAGCTGTAAATTAAATTCCTGCAGTCTGAGGCAAGAACCACAATTAGCAAATCTTCTGACATAAATCCTAACGGTTGTCTCCCACAACCACCACTCCCCTTTTCCTTCTATTTATTCCCCAGCCAGGGAGGGGCCATTCAGCATCCACATGTGCCTTGCTTCCCAAGTTGACCCCTGGTCCTTGGTTGTTCTTCTCTACCCAAAGCTCTGCGCATACGCGCATGCGGAACAGGCCTCAGCTGTTCTTCCTCCCCACTTATCTCAGCCTCCAAAGGCAGCTGCCTCTCCGGTGGCTGGGAAATGTTGGACGGCCCTGGCTCTATCTCTGCTTCCGATGCAGAGCATCCTTCAGAGCCTTCTTCAGACTCCAGAACTGGCCCAAGTTCCTCCCCAGCTGCTCATCGTCCGAGTTTGCTGGCAGGTCACAACAGAGAGGAAGAAATAATGACAAAAAACAGCCAACAATAATTATAATTAAATATGCCTCAGAAGGGACCCAAGAGACTTCTGATTCAAACTTGATAATATGAGAACTGCTAACAAGCAAAACCGGAGAAATGCAGTGTGATCTTATTACAGGTTGGATGTTTGTATAGCTCTAGACTGTTTTGCTTTCCAGCAGGAAAATATTTCAATATGTTAAAGAAAGCATGTGATAAAGTAAATAGGCTTGAGTTGCAAAATGCCTTACAAGTTTCTGGATGCAAGAAGAGCATTCATGAGAATACATATCATGTTTAGCCAATGGTTTGATTTTGAGCAGGGAATGTAGGATAATCTCCTCAGTTCTTCAATGCGTTTTTGTTTACACAGAATGAGAATCATATTGCAAACAAATATGCAAAGGAAGAATGACTGGGTTGAAAGGAAGGGGAAGATAGAGACAATTGTAAGTGGATGAAAAGCATGGATTTTCAAAAATATGCCTGTGAAATGTTTAAAGAACAAAGCCAATAGATGAAGCAAGGTATGGATGTGATAAAAAAATAATGGTGAGCTCCAAAAACATACAAAAACATCTTCTTGTATCTTTCTGATTTGGTAACCATGTAATTTTAATAAATAGGCATTGAGAAATGCACTAAAAGGTATACATTAGATTTAGTTGCACTTTCTTCTCTTCCACTCTGTCTCGTGCTTTTAATTTTGTTTCTGTTTCTTACACTTTTTCTGTGCTTTGCACGTTATTGCTTACTCTTGAAAAGGAGCAGAGTGGCGGCTATGTAAGTATGTCCAATCATTAAAAAAAATACAGAGATATACAGATTTAAAAATCAGAAGAACATTAAAATAATCCAAAGCAGGAAGGAAAATATGTATACCTAATAGATTAATCCACCTAATCTAATCTACTTTAGATTAAAGCCTAGAATGGTAAACCCAAGCACACTTTATAAAGAAAGTTCTGTTAACATTCCTGAATTGGTTCTGTTCTTTTCCAAAATAACATTGTCTCGAAGCACAGCAGAACAAGCCCTCAAGTTGACCATGGTAAAGAAAGGACTTGTTCATGAAACACAAAACATAATGGGAAAGCCAGTTCTTCTATCCACCTGTATCTAACTGGAAAGCTACTTCAGAGAGCTGATGCACTGCTAAATGAAACAGGTAACAGAAGTATGGGACCCTGAAGGAAAATTATTTCTTCATCCTGCCAATAGATGGTCAGGCCCTTCCATAAAATGTTTTATTTATATCAAAATAACATTAATAGTAACATATTTACAGTATTAGAAAATCAAGGTGGACCTCTGATGACCCTTTGGAAATGAAGACAACTTTCCAAGAGTTGACCCAAAATATTTGCAAGTCTTTAGAAGACTTGAAGTATCAGTTACATATCACCTGCCAATATGCCATCTGAGCATGACATGTCTTCTTCTCCTCCATGCTGCATCGAGAGCCCAGGATGGGTTGACTCCTTCCTATGACGCCGTGGCTGAGTCTGTACTAAGATATAAAAGCCAGCCCCCGGGAGAGATCCCAGCTTTTGACTCAGCTCCTTTCAGTCAGTAGCTGTGTCTCTGAAAGTGTTCTGTTAGATAGCAATCACCAGCTATCTTCAGTACTTTTTTCCTCTCTTCAAACCCCATGGATCTGGGCAGCTGCTCTTCCAGAAAGCAGGGCTCTCTCTCTCTCTCCTGCAACGTTGGGAGCAGCTTTACAGAGCTCTGTGCAGGCAAGCTGGGCAGCGTCTGCAGACCTCCCCCACGCCTGCAGTTTGGAGCGATCGTAAACACGATCGGCAAACTGATAAGAGCTCAAGCCAGCTGATCGTGTAGCTGGTTGCTGTGTTTTTCCCTTGCTGACTTCGCTCGTATAGCCTAAGAAACGATTCTTCAATCTTGGAGCCTGTTTTCCTGTAGTCCGCGGCCATCTTGGATTCAAGCCTTCCACAAGGTGAGCGGCCATTTTGTAAGCCCGGCGGCCATTTATACCCTAAGGGGCTTAATAGAAAAATTTCTAAACAGCTTCTTTCCAACGCAAGAGCCTTTATTTTACAAATGGAGCAAGATAAGGCTCAGGCAGAGCTTCCCCCCCCAGTGGAACAGTCTCTTAAGCCCAATAGGAGAAAAAGACGTAGGCAACGCACCCAATCAGTCCAGAGGGAGGTGGCTGCTAAAATCAAAGCTAAGGCTCTAGCCCCTAAGAAGGCAACTCAGGCTGAATTGAGGGCAGAGAAGCGCAGACATGCAGCTCTAGAGAGGCAGTTCAACAGAACTATTCAACAGAAGTGAGTGCAACTACAGCATGTTTCAGGTGATACTCATGGGCCCCAACCAAGCCCTCCCAGGGGAGGAGAAGTTATCTATGAGCCTTTCCATTCTCCATCCTGGTCTCCTGAGGCTCTTGCTGTACAGTCAGATCCTCAGGATTTAAGCAGATCTGGGCCTTATTTCCAACAGGCTTCTGTGCCCTATGCTCCTCCCCCTCCCTCCAGGCCTCGGACCTCTCCTCAATCTAGGCCTGAAGCCACCTTTACTCCCACAGCAGCGGGCCTTCTGCCTCTACCTTTGAGCATAGACCAAGGGATATCCAAGATGTAGTCTCATCAGCCATTAGGAAGGGATTGGCTGAAGGCTTCAAGCAAATTCTTCAACCTCTGGAAAGGGTTCAGGCCCTTCTCCCTTCTCAATCTATAAGTTCCTTGCCTCATCATCCTGATTTACACAGGCCTCTGGACCTCAGGGTCCATTCTTCTCTACCAGAATGGGAGGAGGTTGATGAGGAAGGCAGGCCTTCACCATCTGAACACAGTTACTCTTCTCATTCAGAGGGTGAAGAGGGTGAGATTTTTGACCAAAATCTTTCAGAGGAAGTGGATTCTTGCCCAGAGCAGACATTCTCTGCATTGGTCTTCAAACCTACTCTCTTCAGACCATTACTCAGCAAGGCCTTGGTCACTGCCAAGCTGTCGCCAGAGGAAGTGGCTCCCGAGCCACAAGGAAATCCCTCTGGCCAAGGGGATTCACTCTTCTCCAAGCCTGTAGTGCATGCAGAGGTTTTGCCTTCTCCCATTTTGTTCCTGGACATGGTCAAGGAACAGTGCGCTTCTCCTTCGGCAGGTCCTCGCCCATCTTCTCTAGATAAGCGTTTCTACAATGTCAGCGCAGCTCTGGACAATGCCCTGGCAGTGCCTTCTGTTGACATTCCGGTTCTGGCCTCGTTCTCATCTTCTGGCACGCCCACGGAGCCAGAAGATATCCTGAAACCGGATGATAAACATTCCGAACAGACCCTCAAGCGCAATCACTTGGGCTGTTCGGGCTTCAACAGCAGCAGCCTTCTTCACCAGGGCATCCATACGGTGGCTGCGCCAACTCCAGAATAGATTGCCTGCTTCTGACCTTCGGTTTCACCCTTAATAAGATTATTGCAGCGGCGGAATTCACTGAGGATGCCACTCTCAGTTCCGCCAAATTTGCATCCAAGGCCATGGCATCTTCTATAGCAGCAAGAAGACTTTTATGGCTCTGAAATTGGCAGGCGGAGTCACGCCGAAAATGGAAGCTGGCTTCAGTTCCTTTCGCAGGCGATAAGCTTTTTGGCGATGCTTGGATCCTTATCTCATCGAAACCAGAGACAAACATAAAATTTTCTCTTCTTCTGGAAAGAAAGCCGACTATCGCCCTGCTCCTTATCGCCCTCCTGCCTTCTAAACAGAGACCTCATCTAGCTTCCCCCGTTCTCACAGGCCATACTCCCAACGCCAAGACCAACGGGCGGAAACATCTGGCAGGCAACAACCTTCTACTGGTAAACGGCCTTTTGGGGGGGGTCATTCCTTCCGTCGCTCTAAGTAATCCCTCGTTCTCCCCACCCATCGGAGGTCGCCTAGCCTTCTTTGCCTCCAAATGGGAGGAGTCAACAACGGACGCCTGGGTGCTCCGCACTATTAGGTCAGGGTTACAATTGGACTTCCTAACCCCACCCCCCTAAAAAATTTTTATCTGTCCTGTGTCTCGGGACATTTCCAGGCAAGCCCTCATGAATCAGGCCATTCAGCACCTTCTTGAAATCAGGGCTATTCAACCTGTTCGCCCGTCTCAATGGGGACATGGGCTTTACTCTCGCCTTTTCATCGTTCCCAAAGCCTCAGGGGGATGGTGAGTCATCCTTGATCTAAAATTTCTCAACCAATTTGTAAAATACAGGCGATTTAAAATGCAGACTCTGCATTCTATTTTAGAGGGCATTCGGGAGGGCGACCTCCTCTCTTCCATTGATCTCACTGAGGCTTACCTCCAATTCCAATTTGGCCTCATCATCACCAGTTTCTCCATTTCTGTTATCAGAATACCCATTACCAGTATTGAGCACTTCCCTTCAGCCTCTCATCAGCTCCAAGGGTCTTCACAAAGGTTCTGGCAGCATTGGTGGCATCTCTGCATTCTATTCCAGTGAGGATCCAATGCTACTTGGACGACATTTTGATTCTTTCCTCTTCCATCCTTGCGGCCCATTGGGATCTGCAAATTACCCTGTGATGTCTCCAGAGCCACGGATTTTCCATCAACACCAAAAAGAGCCAGCTCTCTCCTACAACCAAATTGCAACACTTGGGAGCAGTCATCGATACCATGTCGTGCCAGGTTTTCCTGTCCCCAGCTCGTGGAAAGAGCCTTGCAGAGATCATCAGCCAGATCCAGCAACATCAAATTGTCCCGTCGCTGCTGTCCAAACTTCTGGGGAAGATGGTTTCCTGTATTGGCATCGTCCCCTGGGCTCGGCTCCACTCCCGAGCCCTCCAATGGTTCCTGCTTCCCTACCAACGAGCAGGAACCAGCCACTCATCCATCAAGGTCCCACTCCCGCCACAAATTGGGAGATCTCTCAATTGGTGGCATTCCCCATCTATCTGGAGGGGACTCCTGTTCAGGGACCCAGGCAGGCTAGTGATAACCACTGATGCCAGCTTCCTGGGTTGGGGTTCCCATATGCAGGGCCAGGGCATTTGGTCCAGATCGGAACAGACCCTTCCCATAAATTGGCTAGAGCTCAGAGCCATTTTTCTGGCTCTCAACCATTTCAGGCAATCAGTGACTGGCTCTCATGTTCTAGTCCTTACGGACAACATGGCCGCAAAGGCTCATGTCAACTGGCAAGGGGGGATGAGGTCCAAAACCCTCATGAGAGAGGCTCTAAGGCTGGGGTTACGGGCAGAGAAACAGCTGTTATCGATCTCGGCGGACCACATCTCCGGTGTCGACAACTCCCAGGCCGACTGGCTCAGCAGGAGCCTAGTTAACCAAGCAGAATGGTCCATTCCTCCATCTCTATTCAGGGATCTTTCCCTCAGAGGTGGATTTTTTCTCCAGTCCTCAAAACGCCCAAGTCACCAGATTCTTCACCAGGTTTCCTTGCCAGGGAGCGGAGGGGACCAATGCTCTTCGGTGCAGATGGCCCAAGGGTCTCCTCTACGCCTTTCCCCCGCTTCCCATCATTCCGGCAGTAATTCGGAAGATGTTGGAGGAACGTGCGGAGCTCCTCCTCCTGGCACCCTATTGGCCAAGGAGGCCCTGGTTTGCAGACCTGGTCAACCTATCAGTGGGTTCTCCTTGGAGGATCCCTGCCCATCTATCTCCCTTCACCAGGGGGCCCTGCTCCACCCAGAGCCCCAGTGGTTCAAGCTGACCGTGTGGCACTTGAGCGGCAGCGGCTAGAGGAGGCTGATCTTCCAGAAAGGGTCATCCTCACTATCCTGGCTTCTCGCAAACCTTCTACAAGGTGCATCTATGATGCCACCTGGAAGGCTTTTTCCCGATGGTGCCTCAGGGAGGGTCTTTCTCCTGCTTCAGCATAGTTGGCAGAAGTTCTTAGCTTCCTTCAGCATGGGCTGGAGAAAGGCTTGGCCCCCAACACCTTACGCAGGCGGGTTGCGGCCCTCTCCTCAGTCCTTTCATGGGGTTCGCTTCCTTCCTTATCCCATCACACTTCAGCCAGGAGGTTTTTGAAAGGGCTTCCAACCTGCACCCTCCGGTGGTTCACAGGTATCCTTCCTGGGACCTTCATTTGGTCCTTAATGCCCTTACAAAGTCCCTCCTTTGAACCCCTTAGAACAGTCTCTCTGTTTCCTGACTCTGAAGGTAGTGTTCCTTGTTGCCATCACTTCTGCCAGGAGGGTTTCCGAGCTTGCTGCTCTTTCCATCAGACAGGACCTTTGTTCCTTTCATGATGATAGGGTTGTTCTTCGTCTAGACCCCTCATTTATTCCGAAGGTTAACACCTGGTTTCACAGGTCCCAGGACATTGTTTTGCCTGACTTCTGTCCTCTCCCGCACCATGACTTAGAGCGGCAGTGGCACACGCTAGAAGTAAGAAGGGCTCTTAGAATATACATTAAGCGCACTTGCTCCTTCAGGAAGTCGGAAGCCATGTTTGTTTCCTTTTCCCCCTCTCACTTGGGGCACAAGGCCTCTTCTCCTACTATTAGCAGGTGGGTCAGGTCTTGCATTGAGCAGGCCTACAAAGCTGCGGCCCTTCCGGTTCCCTGAGGTCTGACGGCACACTCTACCAGAAGTGCGGCCACTTCTGCTGCCTGGGCAACCCAAGCATCCTTGGAGGAGATTTGTTGTGTGGTCACGTGGACATCCCCGTCTCCTTTCATCAGACACTACCGTCTGGATGCCTTTGCCTCAGCGACTGCAGCCTTCGGCAGACAGGTGCTTCAACGAGTGGTTCCACAGTCACTGTGATGAGCCAGACGAGGACCCGTCCATGGACATGCAAGCTTTGGTATGTCCCATCCTGGGCTCTTGATGCAGCATGGAGGAGAATGGGCATTGGTAGAAGTTACCGTGAACGCCCTTTCTATCTATGCTGTGAGAGAGCCCAGCCCCTCCCTTGATTCATCCGGAGAGGGTAAGACATATTTCTGTATTTATTTTGGGCTTTCAGAGACACCTTTCAGTCTGTCAAGTATCTTCGCCAAAGCTGGGGTCTCTCCTGGGGGTTGGCTTTTATATCTTAGTACAGATTCAGCTATGATGTCATGGGAAGGAGTCAACCCATCCTGGGCTCTCTCGCAGCATAGATAGAAAGGGCATTCACGGTAACTTCTACCAACGCCCATTTTAGTTAAGGTTTTAAAACATTACAGAGTGCATCTCACAACCATTTTGTCATCTTATGTCAATTAAAACAAATAAAATAATGTGGCACAAATGTAATGTCATTAACTCCTGAGATCCTCAGTAAAACCCACCATCTCTATAAAGATGGTACATACAAGGACTTTCAAGACCACCCTTGTTACCTGCTCAGAAATATCCTAGTTGTTTTTCATCAAATACATAATTTTCTTGATCCCAATCTAACTGCCTGTATTATACTTTTGGCCTTCAAGATGCAGTGTTTATTCTATTATTCATCTCATGATTCATCAAGATAATCTCTATCTTTCCTAATAAAACAACATATTAAAATAGATTTATCTAATTTCACACTGACCAACAAATATTGTCAGGGAAGGAGATTAGTATTTCCCTTGATTAAGCTATCGCTTAATCAAGATGCTATCGCTTAAATACAGCATCACTGATGAACAATTTAAACTCCCCTGTTAAAACAACAATTTGAAACCATCTTACTCAATATGTTTAGATTTTATTATTTCTATTACATTATTCTATTTCTATCTTATTTGTCTTTCCTTTTTTTGCAAGATGCATTTTATCACAAAGTCTTGACTTTGCCATAACTCGTTATTCAGCAAGGTGATTCTCATATCAATTAAACAAAATACAATGGACAATAAAAATAAAGGTTAAAATATGGGTTATTATACACAATCGAACCCATTCCTAGAGAGTTATGGTAATGAGATTTACTTTTACGAGCTATAGCTGTGATCAAGTGTTAGGTAATAATAGCAGTAGAATTTAGATTTATATACTGCTTCACAGTGCTTTAACAGCCTTCTCTAAGCAGTTTACAGAGTCAGCATATTGCTCCCAACAATTTGAGTCCTCATTTTACTGACCTCAGAAGGATGGAAGGCTGAATCAACCTTGAGCCTGCTGAGATTTAAACTGCCAAATTACAGGCAGCAGTAGCTTTGCAGTACTGCACTCTAACCACTGCGCCACCGCAGTAGTGAAAGCTCCGAAGCCATTATGCCTACTAGCTTAAAATTGTGACATGACATAGCTACTAAATTTCAGAGGGTTTAGTAAGTTTGAAGTGACAGTCCAAAGATCCGTTTATATTACAACTGTAGTAAGTACTGCTGCTACAGATCAAATCAATCTCTTAATCATGGTTTTTTAAAATTTTTGATAGCTGCCTATCTCACGAAACATATGAATTTGCGTTGTCTGCAACAAAGTTAAAAAACAATAGTTAGCAAATTATAGGAGGCGAGTAGGCAGAGCTGGGGACAGAGTTAGGTGTCATCAGTTTAGAGTTGTTACGTTCATACAAATGACCTAAGTCAGCCCCTCTTGAATTCTGTTGACCTTTATTTGGCGCCAATTTAATCCTGAACATTAATTGACTAGATTCTTGTATATATAGGCTTTAGCAATAAATCTTTTGAACAACAACTATAAACTATGGTCCTGATCCTTTGTGCCTGGCACAAATACCAACAATTATTATAATTGTTATAAAAAAAAACTATAAAACACAGTTACATGATAACAACAGGCAAAGGGATATTGATAATATTGGAATCATATTTTTGAGCAGCGTCCTAATGTTTAGGAAATTCAACAGAACTGTTTACGCTGTGCAACATAGTGAAAAGTTATCTACATCAGAGGTCCCCAACCCCCGGATCTGTGGACCAATGGGAACCGGACCATGCAAGCAGTGAGGGAGCGTGCAAAGCTTCATTTATGCATGCATGGAATTAGGTTGAGCACACAAACCCACCATCTCCCCCCGCCCCCCCGCCCGTCTGTGTAGTCAAAAAGGTTGGGGACCGTTGGTCTAGATAAAATGGATACAAGCATCCCTACATTAAGAGAAAAATTGCATTAACGTCATTAAGAGTTCCTTGCTCAGCATAGCTGCAGATCTTATAGCTATTCTACAAGCTAAACTCAAATTAAAAAATACATAAGGTCATACTGAAGTTACTGTTATGATGTAGTTCAAATATTCCTGAAGGGGCTTTAGAAAATTGCTAAGGCCTAAAAATCAACCTTGGCAATGACAGGCTAATGCTGTTAGTAAAAACCAATTTTTATAATGTCAGATTAGTTTACAAAAGAGTATAACAACCCAGGAAGGGGGGAAAATGATGTATTCAGTTAATTTTTAAAAATGCAGGAAATGTAATCTACAAGGCACTAAGTAAATTACAAGTTAGACCCAAAATCCAGGTTTTGCTACCCAAAAAACAAAGAGAAAGAGAAAGCAACTGAGTAGATGGTATTTCCACAAGGGATCAGATCATTTTATAGCAGTTTCATTCTGAGGACATTTAGGGTTTTTTTGCAACACAAAAATGGATTAAGGATTTCTTGAAGAGACAAAAATCAGATGTCTCAAATTAGACCTGAATCACCTATGAAAGTACAAAAACCTTGTTTCTTCAGTTTTACATTTCAAGGACAGAAGGATAATTCAGCATCTCTGTTTACCACTTCTAGAATTTCACTTCTTCTTTAAGAAAAAAAACCTGTACATGCATGTTATCTGAAGTACTGTGAATATGCACGCCACACAGTATACAACAACTTCATGCCAATTATCTCAGAGTAATAATTATAAAAATATCAAACTTTGACAACTAAAAGATAGGGACATCATTAGGAATGTCAGCTGTCATGAATCAAATATGATTGCTGTATACCAGAGTTTGAACACAATATAAAAGTTCAGACATGGCTAAAGTCACCATTGGCAAACTATTTGAACTTCAATGCTGAATTGTCACCTTCATAAACGAGACTTCGAAATTGAATTCCTGAATCCAATGAAGTTACACACATCGTAGAACTCCTCTTAATATTGTGTCAATATCTAAGGCAATGTATTTTTATTCTAAGGGAAAAGCAGAGAACTATTTGGATACAAGCCACAGATGCACAAAATCAAGGCATTAAAAATCTACAAGCAAGAAGTTAAGTAGGATGATCCAACTATCTTCCTGATTCCATGCTATACTTTTTCTATGAATAAATGACAACAGCTTTGGTGGTGCAGTGGTTAGAGTGCAGTACTGCAGGCTACTTCTGCTGACAGCCAGTTGCCTGCAATTTGGCAGATCGAATCCCACCAGGCTCAAGGTTGACTCAGTCGTCCATCCTTCCAAGGTAGGTAAAATGAGGACCCAGATTGTTGGGGGCAATATACTGACTTTGTAAACTGTGGTATATAAGTGCTATTGCTATTGCCAAAGGAAATACAACTTAAGAAAATAATAGTGCAAAGGTAATGAGGTCAAGGAAAAACTGATGTCACCACCAGTCATGTTTCTCAAATGTCCAATGGTCAAGTCTGTCTTGAATCTTTATGTAAACATCCTATATTTCTTCTAAGCTTAGAAAACAAAACCTTTTCCTGATAAACACATAAAAGCCAAGCTAATCATACACCTTTTATATTTAAATTAAAAAGCATTCAAGTTTCTGACTTTATAACGTCAACATGAAAAGTTATAGTCATAAACCAAAATAATGTTAAGAGTCTAACCAGTTTTCAAAAAAAAAAAAAAAAAAAAAGGCTGAAAGCAAATCTTCTGGTTCATTAATATCTTTAAAGATGGATGTTTAAAAATTAAAAACAATTGTTGTATTTCTTAGAATTTTTAAAAATATTCTACCCACCAAACTTGCCATGCTTACATTAACAATTTTTAGAATAGAAGAAATTATACTATACCAAATCCACTCAGAAAATTATAATGCAATACTATGGTATGGTAAAAACAATGAACCTATTATTAATCTATTACTGAAGTTATTATATGGTGTTTGAACAAAGGAATGATCCTGTCTTACAAAATGAACATTTATTTACTGAAATAAAGTTTTTCATTGTACAATCATCATGCCTTCATGTTCATGAAATGTCAGGTATAATGAACCAGGATAACATATTAAGTTTCAATTAAGCTGATTTATTGCTCATGCCTGTACAAGAAAATCTAGTCAACTAATGGTCAGCACTAAATTGGTACTAGATAAGAGTTAGTGGAATTCAAGAGGGGTTGGACTTAGACCGCTTGTGGAAGCATAACAGTTCCAGACTGATTCCTCTTTTGACTCCACCTCTAAGTTCTGCCTCTCCTTCTCCTACATGAAATTATATTTGGAAAGGGGCAGTTAGATGGCTGCACTTTATTTTCTCCTTGTAATCTTCTGATGCTTTGCCACTGTTCATAATCTTTGTGTTACTACTTATAAGAAAAAATCAAGAAAAATATGCAGTTGGAACTGTATTTTCATTAGTAACTTTACTAGCTATCTAAGCTTCCTTATATTTAAGAGTAGCATGTGTATATGAATGGGTGGCCAGTGCAAAATTAAACCTGATATAATTTAAAAGTGAGCCAACTTGCATTAAATACAGTCTATATCAATGTTTCCCATATATTTAATAATTTTCTTTTTGTCTCATTACAAATATAACTTAGTACCAACTTTCTGAGGGTCTCTGGTTGCACAACTCAAGTTGTGTATGATATGCATGACTGTTTAGTCAATGATTGTTTCAAATGAGTAATATCACTTTTTAAAAAATATGGTTTGAATTCTAAGCCCATTTCAAGGAAATAGGCTGTTAAGACCTTTCTCACCAGGCCTTATATTAAACCCAATATAAGTGTGTCTGATTTGCAGCTTTGTTATATGGTGCCCCGCTCTTTCTGGATTATATTTATATTGATTATTGAGTTCTTTTATGCTGCTGTTTGCAAATGGGCTCTTCACTGTGTAGAAGAGAGGTAGCCACATAAATGTTTAAATAAATTGAATTATTTGAAGTTGTGAATAGCCAAGAACATCTTTATCTCTCTTTGACTATAGGTAAGGTATTTACTAAATTTGAAAGAAATGTAGGAAAAAATGTACATATTTGATAAAGTAACACCAATTGTTATAAACTATTTTTACCACTATAAAGACCATGAAATACTAATTTACAACTTAACAGTTGGTGGGGAAAATAGGACTGTGCCTTTAAATCTGTGACTATTCTGGTGACTTGGGATGAACATGAAGCTATTTAAGGAAAGTTGATATTTAAGTGTTCTCTGTTCTTGCTGGAACACTTATACCTGGGAATTGTTTGGAATGCTATTTTAAATACTTCAAAAGAAAAATATATGTTTACTGAATTTACATCAAGTGACAAAAGGCTTGGTATTAAGGCATGAAGGATTTTAAGGATCACCCAGAATTTCTTTTTTAAATAGCTTCTTCCCTGCCTTCCTATAATTAAAATCACTTAATCTGTCATTCAATATTCATTTAAGAGAGAAGAAAAATTAGCAGCCAAGTATTGGAAAACTATTGGCAGCATTACAGTATTTCCTTCCATTTTATGCTACTATAGCTTTTCATTTTTTTTTTAATCTTGGTTCAAATGTGTCCAAGTTAGCAATGAAAAATTTAAGACACACCACCATTGCAAACAGACAATGAGAAATTAGTAATATACTATATTGTTCTGTAGTTCAGCGGTTCTTAAAATATGCTCTGGGGACCCAAGATCATTTCAGGGTATCCATAGTCAATTTAAAAAAAAAAAACATTTCTCAGTTTTAATTTTTAGTACAGTAAATATTGATAGGTACAATTTGATGTATCAACAGATACATATTGAAACCAAAATGTTTTGAGAACTATTGCTCTAGATGAGTGGTTCTCCATCTTTTCTTCACTACAGATACCCTTTTAAATAACTTATGCGGTCACGGACCCCCAAGACTTAAGATCCAAATCATATCCCATTGCTCTAAGCCAGAGGTCTCCAACCTCAGTTGCCTGGAAAATTCTGGGAGTTGAAGTCCACAAGTCCTAAAGTTACCAAGTTTGGGGACCCCTGCACTAAGATCTTAACATGCAAACATATGAAGTTATCTTGAACTGAATTATGATTTACCAAGGCTAGCTACTCTATTAGAGAAGTGATCATCAAAGTTTGTTCAAGTTCTGTTATCTCAATCCTTTTTTAACTGAAATAACATAGACCTAGAATATATGTGATTGTAATTCTTCTGTCATTGTGTTTTATTTTCCCATCCCAAAAGCAGAAGGAACTAGATGCATTATAAAAATCCAACTTCTTATGCTGGAGGCATAAGGTACTTCATGAAAAGTAGGAAAGGTTACTTTGCCTTGTTTACCCCTAGCTGCCATACAAGGGTTGATGAGTCCAGTGAAGGAAGCACAGAAATTAGTATGCAATAGAATAATGTAAGAGAACGGTTATGATTTTTAATTCTTGGACTTTGCAACTTATGGCAAAAAAATTTCTTAGTAAATCTTTGGGGAAGATCAATCACTGCCATCCTTCAATCAGAGGATGTAGCATGGCCATTATTTTCAGAGGAGAACCTTTTGAAAGAAAGAGACAATTCTATACATTACATTATGCCATTGGCCCATCAATATGAGGATAGATGAAGATAAAGATTCCCCTTGCACATGCGTGCTAGTCAGTGGTGGTATTTAGCCAGTTCACACCAGATCGGGCGTACTGGTAGCAAGAATTTGGTGTGGGTCGCCAAACCGGTAGCAAGTTCTGGCTGGCAACGCCCCACCACCCAGTTGCCCTCCTGCCCGATGCTTGCTCACCCCGCCCGCCTGGCTGACATTTGCCTAAGGTATTTCTTTCTTTTTTTCCCTCCCAACAATCAGCTGTAGATATGATCAGCTGTGCCGGGATTCCCTTTGCTGAGGAGCCCAGGAAGGCAAAAATGGAGGAGGAGCTCAGGGGAGCAAAAACGCCCCCAAGGCTCCTCTGAGGCTAGGAAGCTTCCAAAATGGAGCTTGCAGGGGTGCTGTGTGCCCCTCCCATGCTCTGTTCCTTTTCTTCCAGAGCCCCAGAGGAGCCTTAGGGAAGCAAAAACGCCCCCAAGGCTCCTCTGAGGCTAGGAAGCTTCCAAAATGGAGCTTGCAGGGGTGCTGTGTGCCCTCCCATGCTCCCCTTGCTCTGTTCCTTTTCTTACAGAGCCCCAGAGGAGCCTTAGGGAGCAAGCTCCCCAAAATGGGTGGGGGATGCAAAAAAAAGCCACACCCACCCAGTCACATGGCCATGCCCACCAAGCCACGCCCACAGAACCAGTAGTAAAAGTTTTTGAATCCCACCACTGGTTCTAGTCGTTTCCGGCTCTAGGGGCTGGTGCTCATCTCTGTTACAAAGCCGAAGAGCCAGCGCTGTCCAAAGACGCTCCGTGGTCTTGTGGCCGGCATGACTAATCTGAGGATGGACTAATTAAGAGCTGATCTCCTAACTCTTTTAAAACAGAGTTGGAAGGAAGTTAACTGATGAGATTAGCATACACTGAAAGCCTACATTCACACAACACTTGTGAAGCCAATTAAGCAGAACATCAAGCTTCGCTGGTGATAATTTCTCTAGGAAAAAAAAAATGTTTAAAACAGATTCTTTCATAAAATGGAATGAATACCTATAGGGGGGTGGGAATGCAAAATAAGCGTTGGGGAGTTCAGCAACAACATCCTTCAACTATTCTAACCGAGAAAAAGCTGAGCCATCACAGCTGATTTGGATGCCTCAAAAGTCCTGTTCCAGTAACCTCATCATTAAGAAGCCTGACCTTGCCAGTTGTTCTTCTCTTCACTGTAATTTCTGATTTTTCATGCCAGGTCCAATTTCTTCAAACAGCCTCATACGGATAACAAAATGACTGGACAACATATGAGATTCATGGAAGCAAAGATTTTTTCCAGAAGGGAAAAATACCACAGAACAAGTAAAAAAAAAAAAGGCAAGATCGCAATATAAATGGCTAAGAATTTAAAGAAGGAAGAGGATGAAAGACGAACGCACACTGATGTGAAGGGGAGCAAAAAATTCTACTGGTATAAAGAGGCTTCAGTCCCAAAGACAACAAGAGAAACAGGGTTAACTTAGAATCATAGGGTTGGAAGCACTTTTAGTCCACACCCTGCTCAAGGCAGGCATCTTTATTTAATAAATGTTTGGTTTTTTTAATTTTAAGGTATTTAATAAGTGTTCATTGGACCACCATTTCTCCTCAAGCCAGGAGTTTCAAAATACCTAAGGTGCATGCCAGCTCTTTTAAAATCCAGGTTGCTCTCCTCAGCTTTAGCCTTCTAGAAATGTTGGGAAAACAAGAGTTATTTTCTGAGAGCTCACTGTGAAGGACAAGGCACCCATGTATGCCTTTTATGTTTAGCCTCTATTGTACTTTAAACATGGGCATGTTTTAATTCTGAGTGCCTTGTCTGGTTGCTCTTAATTACCATAATCCCAGCCTCTTTGATTGCATCAGGCAGGAATGTGATAAACAAGTAAGAGCAGTTAACTGTCTCCAAGACAGAGGCAACCAATTGGTAGGAAAATAAGAATTTACTTCCCTGGACTACGTGGGGAATGCTCAAGATGAGTCTATTTCCCTATTAAATGGAAGGTCATACAACTACTGATAGCTCTTCACAGCCCACCTGATCTATTGTACAATGCTATCCTGATTGTATTAAGAAAAGACTTGCCTTTAGTAAATTCCAGATTTCCAAGGCCAGATTAGAACACATAAAATACCTAATTTCTACAGGATTGCACAAGCAATGTTACCTTCACTTCTTAGTCTTCTCTGCTGTATTCCAGTTGAAAAAAAGCTAGCAAATAGGCTGATGCTCCTTCTTTTCCATTTTAATTCCAAACATAATTCAATTTTAAGACCTTCCATAGAATCATGTCGAAAATCTCGTGAAGCAAATAAAGACCATGCCACCATATTTCATTTTTAATTTGGTCCTCCTTATTCTCTGCATTTTGAAAAAAAATTATGAACATAATAGACATCTTTGAGAGAAGCGGCACCTGAATGGAGTGAGGCCTATGCAATTAAGAGACCAAAGTCAAATTAGACCATTACTTTCCACGTGGAATCGCCAGCAATCCAAGGTGTCCCTAATGAGCTAGTTACATTTCAAGTTAGTCTATGTGTTTGCCTGTTAAGTCACTGCTACATCTTTAGTAAAAGCAAAGTCAGGAAACGAATCTACTCTTACATCTAAGCACCATTCATGCTATACTTGTAAGTTTTTACATTAGCCTGTACCTGCTGAATCTCCGCCAATGGAACTCAATGAAACTCCAATAACAAATATGAAATGTTAAGTGTTATTTGGACTTTCATCCATTTAAATCTATTAGGATTATTCAATGGGATTTTGAGAGAGAAGAAAAGGCACATTCAAGGAGTTTATACTGAAAGAACAAAAGTTGGTTCTGTTATCAAAAACCTCCACTGAATAAAACAGCTTCATTAAAGGAAAAGATAAAAGGCATATAAGACATCACATAGCATCTTTGAGATTCTACCATTATATTGCCCATTGCTTTTGGTAAATGCCCAGTGTTTACATCAATATAACATTGGGGTTTTGCATCGGAAAAAGCTGTAATATGCATTTTTTGTTTGTATTGGTCTTGTTTGGGGGATGTGTATGTGCACATATACTTACATTCCCTGATCTCTTTCAATTTGAAATGCACAGCCACGATTGGAACTATTTAACAGATGTTAAGTTTTGAAGAAACTGATGAATAACCAAAAAAATCCTGTTTGTTAACAGAACCAACTTAATACTTTGTTCATGTTGTTGAAACACTTGAAATCTCTGACAGTCTTGATAATATTTTTTATTTCAGATCATCACTAAAAATGGAAAAGGACATGGAGTCAAAATTTGAAGGTGCTTTGTATAGCTCTTTTTTTATCTCTAATAAAATCTTATTTTTTTCTGAAACTGAAAAAATCAAAACTAGTGAAGTTTATAATTGTGAGTTTTAACTCTGGCCTAGTAACTCAAAGGCACTTTTATGTGGCATACAGTTAAAAACCAGAACAAAGCCTGAATCGGTTTAATGAGAAAGAACATCATGTGGGAGGGAAAAACACATATCACAAACAAAACTAACAGTGCACATCAAATAGGGATATTATCAATTGCACTATATCCCTTCTTGCTCCAAGTCTTCAGCTATAACACAGTGAAAAGCAGGAAGGTAAAAGAAAAAGCGGTCAAGCCAAGCATTTGGAAGAAATGCTTCATAAAGTTTCTTCATAAACTATGGCAGAAGAACTAAAGCTTCATTTCTATTTTGCAGCTTTAAAGCAACTGCATTCTATGGAATGCTTAGTGAAGCTTCATTTCTATTTTGCAGCTTTAAAGCAACTGCATCCTATGGAATGCTTAGTGACTGCTTCAAAGGTTTTTCTGCAAGCATGTTATTTATGGTCACACTTACTGATCCAGCCCAATTTGCAGTGCATACCTGGTAGAAGAAGATGCTTTAATACTTAAAAGGGAATCATTTCTTTTAAATATTTTTCATGACCCCAGAAAATTAAGAGTTTGGATTCTTAAGAGATGCCACCTTGACATAATCTCTCTGCTCATCAAGCAGGACAACTTTATTCTCTTATGAAAAATGAAACGATTGAACCTGTTTATCTTCTAGAGTAGAATCAGCCGTGCCATGCTCAAGCCGCAGGAATTATCCATAGAAAATTAATTATTATTGCCATCTATATCTAGTATATGCAGATCAGAATGCTAAGTGGACGACTTTAGCTATAAAGAAAACAAATGTGCTTTCCAATCAACTCTCAACGGACTACTTATTTTATCAAACTGGACTAGTAAAATGAAACCACAAAGTTAAATGGTGTCTTAATTCTATTTGTTGGGGTTGAGCAGCCAAACCATTCTACTTAGTAACGGGGACTTCTGTGTATGTCCCAAGGCCATTTCCAGTGCAAAATGGGATAGACGTATCATGTTGTAACCAACTGCGGTTAACTTGCCACAAAACACAAACCACCATACACTATGTGACTTATTGTACAACTCCCAATAACCTATACTGAGTTGTTGGGAGTTGAGCAGCGTAAAAAAATAATAATCACAATCATGTTGATGCCAAAGATTCCTTTATAGTCTAGTATATAGTAAGATGGTGCTGAAATCCCTTGAGAAGGCATCAGCCTTCAAAATCTGCTCTAGAAAACACTCTAGAGGTGCTGTGTCAACCTTCTCAAGACAAGCCTGAGCAAGAAGAAACAACTAAATCTTCACTGTAACTCAGGAATGGTCACCATTACAGACAGCTATTTAGGTTGTAGTGGTCTCTTTTTCCAGGCCTTCCCCTAAGTAACAAAGCTTTGACTTCGCTTTTATCACGTTCATTTGCTGATCTCCATTGCATGGATACATTCTCTGCACTGCTGCTCTGAGGATTTTTTTCTAACAGAATGCTATAATAAAGCTCTAAGTAGAACTGTCCATCTTAGCAATAGCACATATAGACTTATATACCACTTCACAATGCTTTACAGTCCTAAGCAGTTTACAGAGTCAGAATATTGTCCCCAACAATCTGGGTCCTCATTTTTACCAACCTCCTAAGGATGGAAGGCTGAGTCAAGCTTGAGCCGGTAAGACTCGAACTGCCGGCAGTCGGCAGAATTAGCCTGCACTACTGCATTCTAACCACTGTGCCACCACAGCTCTATCCAACTGTAATCTTGCAATTACACAGGATGGAACTTTGGCAATTTCCAGGTGTGTGAACTTCAAATCCCTGAATTCCACAGCCAACAGGATAATGATAGCGGTGGCACCAGACCCATTGCATGTTACTGAATGTATGAATGGTACACCATTGAAGAGTTTCTATTCATGCAAATTAATTTCCTCTGTGCATAAAAAGTCACGATTCCACAAGCAACCAAGAAAACATCAAGAAAAATCCCTACAAAGTGATTTAGTAATAATTCAGTGAGGAATGAAAAGGGGCGTTGGTACTAACCTGACACACCCTTTCTCTGTCAGCTGTGAAGAGCATCCATTGTTTGGGATGATGCTTCTGTTGCTCATCTGATAGGCTGGGCTTTAATTGAGAGGACGTTCCTCCTCCTCCACGGGACTCCTCCCTAGCATCCCCAGTTTTGGCGAAGTCGAACTGATGAAATATTTCTTCTCCGTCACCCTTTCTAATACTTGGCTGGAATAGCATCCCACCAGATGAATAAGGGTGGGGATGGATGCTCTTCACAGTTCACAGAGAAAGGGCGTGTCAGGTAAGTACCAACGCCCCTTCTCCAGATGAGCTGTTCAGAGCATCCATTGTTTGGGACATACCAAAGCTTGGCATGTCTATGGGAGGGCTTCCATCTGGTTCGGATTCCCCTTTTTCTTGGTCCCTATGGACCCTTTGTAACACTCTGTCAAAGGCAGCCTCCGTAGAGGCGAAGACATCATTCTAATAGTTTCTAAATAAAAGGCGATGGTGAGACCCATGTTGTCGCCTTGTAAATTTCCTCTATTGGTGCTTGTGGCCCATGTTGTCTAGGTCGAATGAGCAGTGATGCCCCTAGGTACAGGATGAGACTGTGTCTCATAGGACCTGGGAATTGTGCTCTCAGCCACTTACTGGTCATTGAGGAAGAGGTCTTGTACCCAATGGTGAGTGGTTGAAAAGAAACGAAGAGAACCTTCGTTTCCTAACACACATCGTGCGGTTGAAATATATACAGAAAGCTCGCCTTACATCTAGATTGTGGCATTGTCCTGCCAGGTTTTATGTCGGTTTCAGACAAACATACAGGAGTATCAGTTCCTATGGTCTGTGGAAACCCAAATTTATCTATGGGTGAAAGATGGATCTGGACTAAGGATCACTCTGTCTGTGTGAAAAAAACAGAGCTCCTGTCTAACTGACAAGGCTACTAGATCCAAGATGTAACTGGCCGATGTAATGGCAACCAAGAGAACCACCTTGTACGTTAGGAATGGAGACTCATGGTCTACATGGGCTCAAAGGGAGTTTTCTTGAGTGCGGTAAGAACCTTGTTGAGGTCCCACGTGTGATATCAATGCACTACAGGAGACCGTAAAATTGTAGCCCCACGCAAGAAACTTGCATATGCATGGGTGATGAGAAATGAACTGCAAGTCTCTCCTAGTGATGACCAATGCTAAGGCCTCCGCTTTGCCTGTTTATATGAACAAGATAATAATGAAATGTCATTTAAATAACCCTGCCATCTAACAGGTGTTCCCCTGAGATGAACAGCCAGAGCCATCAGAACCTTTTTAAGAACCTTGGGCAGATGACAACCCAAAGGACAGTGCAACGTATTCAAAACGTTGAGTATTATAACAAAAACTAAGAGGTTTGCTATGTGAGGATCTAATTAGAATGTGGGGATGGGCCTCCATTAAGTCAATGGAGGGTAGAAAGTCGCCCCTTCTGAAGCTCAGAAGTATGGAGTTCAGTATACTCATCTTAACCTCCTATAAACTAGGGACCGATTAAGTGATTTTAAAACTAAAATTGCCCCTGCTGATCCGGTGCCACAGGTCGGTTGCCTGGATCTCCAATAAATGAACAATAGCTGTCTCCATCATGCTCCATCATAACAGGATCCCCAGAGAGAGGACAAGTAATGCAAAGGTTCCAGGGAGAGGATGGAAATTCTATAGCCAGGCCTAATCTTCTGATATCTCTAACCCAAGAAACAGAGGCAGAGGCATCCCGTCTGTCCGTGAAAGGTTGAGCCTTCCACCAATAGGGGCACAGTCGTGAGGCCTATGTTGTGCCTCGGAGACCTCTATTTCATGTTCCTCAAGAGATTCTTTTGCTCTGCCCTCCCCTTCAGTATCTATCTCCAGATCAGAAACTATCCGACTGTTGGTGATTCATGCATCCAGACGGTCCCTGGAGTCTGGAGAGAAAAAGTCCCTGGTAGAGGGAACGAAGGAACCCTCCAAAAAGCTGGGAAGGACTATTTTGGGGTCTATGAAAAGAGAGGAACTTATTTTCTGCTTCTAGTCTCTATCAGAGATAGGTCAGGGGCACCACCAACCAAATTATCTCCCTATATTGGGGAGGAAGCAAGCTTCCATTAGTTATCTGCTTGCCAATGTCTGAGCCATAGCAGTAGGTGAGGAGTAACCTGAGATGCCCTGGCTCGAGCAGATAATTTAATAGAATTTTGTGGCGTCCTTGTGAGCCCTGATATTGGAATTTGAGATAATCTCCCTCAGATGCCGGAGCTACCTGAGAGACGATCTAGTAGAAAAAAGGGATGCAGCCGACTTCACTCTGATGGCCCCCACATCAGATCGACATGCCCTACACGGAGACAACTCAACCCTGTATATCCTTTAACTTGAGAGCCTCTTCTGCTTCTGTTGGAATTGCAGAGGAGGATGATAATTGCCATTATTGTTTTATTTACTATTGTGGTGATGAGAAATTTAGCAGAATCAGAAAACCAAATTAAAAATTTTCTATCATATCCTGTAAGAGGGGTATACGCCACTGCCCCTTGTTTCTGGATGAGGTCCAAGAACCTCTGTGGGACAGTTATGACTTCCTCTTACATTATTGGTTGGGAGAAGATTAAATCGTCTGACCCCCCCTTACAGTAACGATTGTTGGGCTGAGAGGAATGGAATATCAAGGCAGGCAGTAGGTGTTTTTTTTTTTTTTTAAACAACACAGACTTGAAAAAAGTCTGAGGGTGAAACAGTCCTGAAGGTCGGTGGTCTGGCTTAATGCCTTCAATGTCTGACATGCCCCTCCCTTTTTTAGGGGATCTGCCTCTGACAGATTTTGGTCACTGTCGTGAGTAGACCCTTCCTCAACCTGTTCCATCTGGTCTCTAGTTCTCCCTCATCCTGTGCATCATGTGAATGTGTAACTGGATTATATAATACTCCTCTGAAGGACTGCTGGTAATGAAGGTCCGTTCTGCATAGTAATTAAATCGAGTTAGAATCAAGGTCAGATTGTGGAGGCCGCCTAGCCATCAACTTCTACTGTACCTTGGCTGCGCCTCTTCAAGTTGCCATGTTCCTCCAGGCCTCCAATTTGTCAGGGATATCCTCTGGGAGGAGGAATTCTGGCGTGGTCCCACAACTGTCTGTCAGGCAAGTAGCGCTGCTGAAGGCCTGGGTGGAACCAGTCCCTCTGAGGCTCTCCTGGATGGCGTTGAGAGATGCAGGGATGGAGGCAAGGTGAAATATGGAACACTTCATAAATTTGTGTGTCATCCTTGCGCAGGGGCCATGCTAATCTTCTCTGTATCATTCCAATTTTAGTATATGTGCTGCTGAAGTGAGCACTCTGGAACTGGGACCAGCCTGGCTGGGGAAGGACTGAGACTTCTGTTCAACCTCCCTCATGCATTTTTTTTAAAGATACGCTTATCCAACGCATTTTGGCGTCTCTTGGCATCCTTTGTTGCCTTAGATGTCTCTCTAGGACGTTTTGACCTACTTTGAGTTGGTTTATTGTCCTCTGGGGTATTTTTGGTAGCCCTTGAAGATTCTGACCTAAAGCCCACGTGGTGAGATATCTATATCTATATATCTATATGTGTATGTGATATTAATGGACCGTTGACTGGTCCAGAGGCCTGATGTAAAGGCAGGGAATCCTCTTGATATTTGCTCCCTCCCTTTTTTTGGTAAATTCAATTTATTATTATGTTATTATTCATAATATTGATATCATTAACCTTAGATATCATTAACCTTAGACTGTCTACTATTGACCTCACCCTTTCCTAAGAGGTCTGTAGGGGCGTGCATAAGCGCACCAACGTGCCTACCGTCCCTGTCCTATTGTTTCTCTTATTCTTCTTTTATTTTTCTTATATGTACCCATTTCATGTATTCACAACTATGTATACACTTATACTTATTATCTTGTAAACAATTGGCAAATCAAATAAATAAATAAAATAAATAAATAAATAAATAAAAATAAAATAAATAAATTAATATTATATTATTGATAATATTTTTGTTATATCTGTGCACAGCTACTAACATAAATTGTTGTTCTGTTATCAAACTCATAATTAGATGACTGAATATGAAATCAAATTGTGAAGTCAAATAGAGAACACCTTTCAGGACCTGTATTGCAATTGGGTGATCCTGCAGTCACTGGCCCTCAACAGCTTCCTGCCCAGGCGGACACAGGCCTTGGCGCTCACTGTTACCGTGCTGCTATATTCTGTGAAGGCTGTCAACTTAAAAAGGAAGCCCGATATAAAGAGGTCCGCATAAATGTCCCCTGGACCCTCACGGAGATCCTTGTGAGGGGAAGTTGCCTCTCAACAGATAATGCCATGGAATTCTTATAAACAAAATGATGCCGGCGTTGTTTTAGTCGTCAAGATATAGCATCAACCACCACCTCTTATTGTGAGCCGATGCGAATCTAACTAGAATTTGAGAATTTGAACAGGAGATCAATAGCCCTTGCTTCTTCTATATACCTTGTGGGAGTATATCTGAAACTACAGAATCTCCTATGGAGAGATACCTGAGGGTAAGGATGCTCTGTCCTGCTTAGTGACCGGAAGGAGTGCTCTGTTTTTGGCCAGAGCATTATGCTGCATCCCTGCAGAGATACATTGGCTTATTGCTAATTCCATCCACA
Organism: Notechis scutatus; assembly: GCF_049901735.1. Lineage (NCBI taxonomy): Eukaryota > Metazoa > Chordata > Lepidosauria > Squamata > Elapidae > Notechis > Notechis scutatus. The sequence goes on along the minus strand of NC_142010.1, from coordinate 188,343,584 downwards.
GTCTCATCTTTGCGGGGATCTTTTCCGGTAAGTCATCATCTTGACAGAATCTGGCCACTGTTGGAGCAATGTGGCCACAGACGCACTTCGTGTCACTTGAACTGATCTAGATGGGCTACCTGATCATGTGCAGCTGCGCTGCGTCTGGATTACACAGACAGATCCAGGGGTGGTTGCAGAGGGGGATTGGAGCCAAAGTAGGCCCGGAGGAGATGAGGTTTGAGAATTTTCTTCATCCTCCCACATGAACTTCTTCATGTGCTTTTCTAGTACCTTATGGCGCTTGTTAGCGTCTTTTTCTGCTGCTTAGGAGGTACCCTTAAAATGCTTCAATTTGTTTTGAGAATTTGACATGGCTCTTGAGCTACTGCCGTTTGCCATTGTGACCGCTTATTAAATTTTACTGTTAATGAGGCGGAAATGTTGGGCGGTTGGCACGCCCAGGGGCCTGAACCAGCAATGGCCAGGGAACCCTAAAACTATGCTCCCCAGTTTTGTATAATCTTATGTAAGAATATTGAATTCTTATTCTTGTTCCTATTATTATTTTTATTATTATTTTGTTATTAATATTATTTCCAAATTAGCCAAATTTGGAACACCTCATAGGCCTAGAGAGAAGGAATTGTTGAAATAAGATGTAGGCCTGCGACAGCTTCCTGCACAGGCGGACACGAGCCTTGTTGCTCGCTGTGGTGCTGCTGTTTAATTCTGTGAGGGTATAAGCCAACAGTTTCCTCCTTAACGAATAAGGGTCCAAAATAGAATAATTATATCTGAATATCTATATACATACATGCATGCATGCATATACACATATGTATTAGGGTGATTTCCCCCGGGTTCCAGGAAGGAGACCCCTGCTTGGGGAAAGAAAAGCCTCTCATAGTTCCAGAAATAAAATGCAGATCACTATCACATGGTTAGTGAGTCTGCAATGGCACCAGCCATTATCTCTTTAGGCGCGTAATGAGTTAAATCGGCTCAGCAGCACTTCCACGCCTTGTGGTGAGTCGATACTGCAGTTTTCCCTTGAATAAAAAGGTGCGGTGGGGCAGATGGGTGCTGATGCCCCCACCCCAGACAGTGTTCCCAGGGGAGAGAAAGAAACCTCGGACCCTTTTAAAATGGAGCTTCTCCCGTCGGGTGCGGGCGGCGGCGATCGTAGCAGCTCGGCTTGAAAAGATGGTAATGGTACGGGCTAAGAAATGTGAGTTGTTAGCCATGCGGCTGAAGCGTTATCACCTCCGATCGTCCTGGGGGCGAGAAATCATTATCTGAAGCTAAGGTGAGCTCCCTCGGCTCGAGTTATATGCCAAAGGGAGCTGCTTGACTCATTGAAACTAAAAGCCTTAAAGGATTCGTTTAGAGTTTAAAAGCAAACCTTTTTGTTGTCTCCTTTTGAAGCCTTTGCTATTCTGGCCAAGGGAAAGGAAATTAAGCTGCCTATATCCACGAAGGCTGAGCAAAAAACTGGGGACGCTAGGGAGGAGTCCCGTGGAGGAGGAGGAGCGTCCTCTCAATTAAAGCCCAGCCTATCAGATGAGCGACAGAAGCATCATCCCAAACAATGGATGCTCTGAACAGCTTATCTGGAGAATGTACAGTACTTCTACTTTTCCACTCTTATAATAATAGCCAGCAGATGGCTAGGCCGAAGGAACTGGTGTGTGCGTGCATGTGTAGAGGAGAAACAAACCCAAGCCTTCATGTTAGCTTTTATATTTGTGAAAAATACTATATCTTGTTTGTATTTGCAACTCAAAGTCCAAACAATTGCTAGAAGACTGCCAGTCTTCAGTAGTGTGCCATTCACCATTACTAAATCAGCCTTGCAAAGACATATCCCATATCCCAAGGAAAATACACTTGTTACCTATCCCTCGGCAGGTAAGAACAGTGAACTGTGAAGAATTTTCTAGTAGATAGTAGGAAGTAAATCTTACTATCAGCAACTTATCATTCAGAAATCTGCTTTAATTAGTTATGCTCTATGGTTTGTTCAGAGTTAACTAACATGCCATATAAGGATTCAATCATATGCTGCACTAAGCTATGGTTTATTTCCAAGTAAAGGCATTGTTCAGTGCTTCAAGATTAATATACTAATATTTACAAAAACAGGGAGAAAGAAGAAACTTAATTATCCAATTTTATCAATCCTCTAAATCCTCTGCATGAAAAAAGCATGAAAAATAAAATTTTAGATGGCTATATACTGCATATTAAGAAAACAGGTTATTGTCAAAGTATTGATATCCTTTGTAGGGGGAAAAAAGATTTCACCCAAGATGTTATGGTATCAGAATTTGAAATGAGAAAAAAGACACTTTAAGCAACAGAACTGAGTTTTCCCCTTGTCATATAATTTACTTAAATAATGGTGGTGCCAATTTATTAACACCACCATCAAATCAATCAATCAACAAATCCAAAATACAGTGAAAGATTAATTCGTTTCCAGCAGATACTGGGTAGTAAATTAGCTCCCTCTAGTGGTTTATGTAAGTAACCCATTCAAAACAAAAATCGACAGGTTTCTTTACAACAGAGATGGAGATTTCTTGTTACATAAAATTTAGACTCATCCTTTTTGGAGAAAATGTAAAAAAACATGTTTTACAAAGAGAAAAATATTTTGAAACAATTTATAACACTTAGCTTATTTATAGCACTCTATTCCCTTCGTATCTTTTATAAAGATACACTTATTTACAAATTAGCAGTTTCTGACTATTCTAAGATAGTGCTTCCTAATTTTTTCCCTTCATTATCCAAAACGATTTTCAGGGTTCAGCAAACAGCTGAAAGGTTGTTTTTAAAGGTAAGACTGGAAAATCTTACTTTCACATGTAGGTGTTTGCAAATAACCTCTCCAGTTCCCACAAGATGTTCCTTGTGAATTGTTAAATCAGAAAGATTCTACAGATTCTTTTCTTCAAATAACATTTTGCATTGATTGTTTATCCTAAGTTAGATCATTAACCTAAACTGGTTCATGTGTTGTTACCCAAAGAAAAACCACTTTTATCCAATTTTGGATCATTTATTACCCAGGTTTGGGAAGCACTAATCTAAATAGTTTATAATATTTTTTTAAAACTAGAAGAAAATAAAAAGAGATCATATTTACAAAGTTAAGAATGTCCCAGGGACTGGACAGTATTTAAACGTATCTAAACACAATATCTACATGGACATAAAGCTGTTTAGATTGGAACCAGAGAAGTTTATACAATACATATCTATCACTAGAGTAAACATTTGAAAAGGACAAGAAGGCTGCAAAACATAGTAAGTCAAAGAAATTAAAGTGATGGAAGATAAGAAAAAGAGCTAAATTTGGTTCATGTGAGCAATATCGATAATAAACTTACACCTTTTTATCTCTACCAACCATTCTTTTTTCCACCACATTTCTATGTCCCTTCCTACAATGCCTTCCTTCCTTTTTTTTCATTTTAAGAATCTTACCTAGGCACAATTTTTCCTCTTCCATTTGACCCATTCATTCTTTCATATACTTGTTTTGTGATTTGTGACATTCATTCTCTCTGTATGACTAAACCATTTCAGCTTACTTTGCATTCAATCACATTCAATCAGCATCTGTTTTTGGTCCGACCAAAACACCACTGTAATGTCACTGCAAGCATTCCTGGTACACCGATGACTAAATATAATGCATAATCTAGTAGACATCACTTGTTTTTGTCTTGTTCTTCCTTTGGTCAATGTTGAACTACTCATTAAGCATTTTGCTTTTTCCCTTGCATGCTTTACTTTCTTCATATCCTATCTTTCTCACATTTTTCAAGTGCATTTTCATATAAAACATGTTACAGTACAAGTCGATGCACTGTGTCTATCATAAGCTTCCTCTACATCATTAAATGTACAATAAACTTGATTTCTCACATTCATACATTTCTCAATGATCTGCAGAAGAATAACATCTGGTCTCTATTTTTCTTTTATTACTTTGCATAATTTTTTTTTAAATGAATTCCATCTGGATAGCTCTCTTCACAAACTTTGAAAACAATATAAATCATTCTGCATTTTCTTTCTGTCTTTTAATCTTCACCATTCCTCAATCTCTTTGACTGTATTCGTTACCATTATCTTCTATGATACCACTTAGAATACAATCTTATCTTCCTTGTTAGTCGCAAATATTCTCTTGCATACATTTTCTCATTCACAGCCTCATTTCATCATTGTCCATGTATCCCATTTCACTCTTCCCGTTAACATAGCTTCCCACGCCACGATTTTGCTCCACAATTCTTTCCACTGTGTGTTTTCTTCCACATCCTCCCCCCCCTTACATCCACTTTCGATTCATTGTCTTTGGGACACGGATCTATCTTTTTAATATTTTTTTCTATATACAATTCACAAATTCTATTCCTTCAGCATTCCTCTTTTCACCTAGAATAGGGATATCAAACTCGGGGCATCACGTCATCACGTGACATGACTTTTTCCCCCTTCGCTAAACTGGAGGTGGGGTTAGAGATGTTAAACTCGCGGCCCACAGGTCAGTGCGTGACGTGCGTGGCCCATGGGCCACGAGTTTAACACCCCTGACCTAGAATGTATTCTTATTTTTACTTTTCTTCCATGTCCATTTTCCAAAGTTCCACTCGATACTATCAAAAAAAATTCTCTCTTACACTCAACACCTATCACCCCCATGCGTCCTTCACTGTTTCCATTTTATCATAAAATGAAACCAATCTTAAAACATACATTCAAAACAAAGGTAACTTTTTTTGCACAAATATTTACCAGTCACCATTCTCATTCACACTTGGGATTTCTAAATGATTCAATCACTTTTTATGAACTCTCTTATTTTATTCATGTCATTTAACAGAAGAATCCCATTCCCTTCCCTGATCACATTTTGTTGTACATTTTTCTTGAAAATGTATCTCTCATTCTTCTTTATCAGCATTCAGGGGAATCATCATTTTAGCCATTGTCTATCCACTGCAGGATGAAGTATGAAGTGGAATATGCATCTACTAATAACGTGCAGATTTCTATATTAAAATGCCCTCAGATTAATCTGCATATACCAACTCATGTCTTCTAACACACTTTTTACTCATTGATTCATAATTAAACTTAGCCCTTCAGTTCTGTGCATATATTAACTCCACTCCATCTTCATTCAGAATTATTAAATCTTTCCCATTTCTGTTAACTTCAGATATACAACATAACTTCTGGGTTGTTTTTTCTTTAGCTTATTTCCTAAGCATTACCATTTATTCCTCTTATGTGTCACATAATAATCTTTCATATGATTATCATGATATGTGCCTAGAGTATTGACCTCCACCACTAACACTTTCACATTTTAGTGTGGGGGGGCAGAGTAGGTTACTAGCCATAGTTGTACCTATGTCATGTTGCATTTCTTGTTAAGAGAATGGACAATTATGACTCATTCTTGCCGATATGCCATAAACATAACCAAAGCTCGTATTATTCCAAGAATGTTCATCCTGTTCTTTGTAAGCAGTATCTCTAATCCCGTAACAGCATGTGTGAATGACCTTGGGAGACAGAGTGAGATCCAGCCAATGAAATGGTCAAATAAAAGGCAACTTAGCTTGCAGTAGAAATATGGACAAGGCTTAGGCAAGAGACTTGGAAGAAATCCTCCCTACTTCTTGGGCTGTAAAGGGGATGGAGGAAAGAAATATTTCAGACTTGCAAGATTCTGTTAATGTAACATTATAATAAAGCAGAAGTAGTTCATCTAGACATGTTTCCTGTCTGGCCTACATAGCAATAGCGTTTAGACTTATATTGTGCTGTTCAGCACACTCTTAAGCGGTTTACAGAATCAACATATTGCCCCCAACAATCTGGGTCCTCATTTTACCGACCTCAAAGGATGGAAGGCTGAATCAACCTTGAGCCACTCAGAATCAAACTCCTGGCTATGGGCAGAGTCAGCTTGCAATACTGCATTCTAATCACTGCGCCACCACGGCTACTCCATAATAAGGCTAACAAATCTAGAGATTATTTTTCTAACCAGGACAGCGTGTCTTGCATTCCACTGACTTGGAGATATACATAGTGGAGATTGATACACTGAGAAAGCAGAATTTTTCCCTTTTTTCAACATTTCATCCAGAATTAGGTTTGGCAATTCTCTAAATAAATGGCCCAAAATGTGACATTCCTGAATAAGGTATTTCTTAGTGTAACTTGGCTATTGGAAAAATAAAATATTAACCTCTATACACTCAGCATTTTAATATACATAATCATACTGGAAAACATGATGCCACACTAAAAAGACTGAAACCTAAGATATTATTAAATATTCTTCTGTTATGGACCCAGGATTATGAAACAGCCTCCCTATAGATACTAGAGTTGCATATAGTCTGACAGCCTTTCAGAAGCATTGAAAATCAAATTATTCCAGAGGGCCTTTGGTGTGTGAATGTTTTCTTGCTGGTGATTGCTATTGTAAGATTGATATAATTATGACTTCCATATTAATCATCCATTCTGGATGTTATAGGTTGTTCATCACATACATTTTATTGTAACAGCCGTAGATGCTGTTCCTAGTTTATATATATTTATATTTAATATGTATGTATGTATGTATGTATGTATGTATGTATGTATGTATGTATGTATGTATGTAACAGAAATAGAAGTGTGTGTGTGTGTGTGTGTGTGTGTGTGTGTGTACAAATAGAAGCATATATACATATACATATAGACCAGAGGTGGTATTCAGCAGGTTCTTACCAGTTCTGGAGAACTGGTAGCAGAAATTTTGAGTAGTTCGGAGAATCGGCAAATACCGCCTCTGACTGGCCCCACCCCCATCTATTCTCTCCCTCCCGAGTCCCAGCTGATTGGCTGGGTCTTCTTTTGTTGCCCTGCATAGGAGAACAGAGCTGGAAAGCAGGTTAGTGGGGTGGGGAGGAAATAGATTTTTGCAGTAACCTTCCCCTGCCACACCCACCAAGCCACACTCACCAAGCTACACCACGCCCACCAAACCGGTAGTAAAAAAGTTGAACAACACCAGATATATACATATATACATGCATACACACGTGTGTGTGTGCCTGCTTCTATTTGTGTTATACTGAGAACATTTTGAACTGTTACCCATAAGCCAACATGAATCTAAAAAAGCAGTGACATTTTTAAGAAGTTGGCATAGCATCCCTTCACTCCCTAAGTGTAAATAGACAAGAGACTAGCAGAAAATTAAATTATATTGTTACCCGTTTATCCCCTATTCAGAACACATTGTATTTGTTTACTCACATATATTACTCCATTGCCCTGGTTATTAGTAACACACACCCACACACAATCAACACAGTTCACTTCCTACATTCAGACCTGAAGATTTCCAGAAATGTTGCCAAGTTTCCCCTAAATCCCTATTATCATTTACTTTAAAGGGTCTTATGTATAATCTCAACTAGGCTGGCTCATTTTTCTTCAACTTTTCTTCATTACATTGCTTCGTTATGCATTACACGTTTTATTATATTGCTTCTTACTTTTTAAAGGAAGCAGAATAAGCACCACATTGTAGGACACTATAAAATGAATCCTCCTAGCTAGGGAGCAGCATGAAAGATTCTGCCACCAATATAGGTAATCCTTGACTTACAACCATTTGTTTAGTGACAATTCAAAGTTCCAATGGCACCGGAGGTCATGTGATCACCTTTTGCGACTTTCTGGCAATGGGGAACCCAGATTTACTTAACAACCTTGTTACTAAGTTGACAACTGAAGTGATTTACTTTACAGATGTGGCAAGAAAGGTTGTAAAATGGGGCAAAGCTCACTTAACAACTGTCTCATTCAGCATCAGAAAATTTCCGCTCAATTGTGGTTGTAAGTCGAGGACTACCTGTACAACAAAGTCAGTAAAAGAGAACACCACAGAAATCGGCAAATAAAGCTTACATGATTCTCAAACCTATTTTGCAGTTGCCCAGAGGATCTCCGGTTGTGTGTACCTCCAACTTGTTATTCAGGGATTGAGGGGCTTAGGGGAAATAAATGATGCCCAATAATTCCCTCAACAACAGTCATTTTCTCCATTAAGGAGCTTCCTTCCCTCAGAATGACGCTATAGAACACTGCACACCAGAACAACTAGACACAAGTACTGTTTTTTCCCGAACGCCATCACTCTGCAGAACAAATAATTCCCTCAACACTGTCCAACTATTTACAACATCTGCACTACTGTTACTATTAACCTTCTCATCACTCCTTATCACCCATCCCCTTCCACTTTTGACTGTATGACTGTAACTTTATTACTTATGTCCTTATGATGTATACTGACTGTTTCCGAGTATCATTTGATTGCTTATTGTACCCTATGACTATTATTGTCGTACCTTATGATTCTCGACTCTTGACGAATGTATCTTTTCTTTTATGTATACTGACAGTATTTACACCAAGACAAATTCCTTGTGTGCCCAATCACACTTGGCCAATAACGTAATCTATCTATCTATCTATCTATCTATCTATCTATCTATCTATCTATCTATCTATTATCATCTATCTATCATCTATCATCTATCTATCTATCTATTATCTATCTATCTATCTATCTATCTATCTTCATCATCTATCAATCATCTATCATCTATCTATCTATCTATCTATCTATCTATCTATCTATCATCTATCTATCTATCATCTATCTATCTATCCATCCATCCATCCATCCATCCATCCATCCATCCTTCCATCCTTCCTTCCTTCCTTCCTTCTTTAAGAACAAGATGGAAGACTTTTGATTATACAAAAGAAATAGAACAAAGCTATGCAGACAGCAACTCGGTTATCTATAGCAAGATCTCTATCTCAGGCCTTGTTCTTTCTACTGATCTTCAAATTTGTTAGGATTACAATATTCAGAAAACTGGTTAGAATTTCTGGAAGATGGAACCCCCAAAATACAGAGAGTACCAGGTTAATGAAGGATATTTTAAAGCTCAGAATAATCTCCAGGATTTAGATCCTGAAACAAGATTTTTCAGGAGATGCTCTACTACAGGGGTGTTAAACTCAAGGCCTGGGGGCTGGATCTGGCTCACAGGGTGCTTAGATCTGGCCCGTGGGGCCACCTTGGAAATAGCGAAGGATTGGCCCATGGTGCTTCTGCTAATGAAAATGGATCTCGTGAGGGCCACATGAGACCCTCCTGCATTTTCGCTGGCAGAGGGTTGCAGGAGGCCATTGAAGCCAAAAGTGGAGCTCGGGAGCTGTTTTCCCTGGCAGAGCGCTCGGGCCACCACAGGCACGTAACATCAGGCTGGCCACACCCACCCTGGTCACACCCACCCCAGTCCCCCAAGGTCAAACACAACGCTGATGCGGCCCTCAATGAAATCAAGTTTGACAACCCTACTCTACTACAATATTATGAAATACACCTTTGTGGAATTAAAAAAATAGTCATAATAAAGTGAACATGCTTAAGAACGTTTCAGAGAACCATAAAACAATTAATTATACTTATCTTAATTACAAAACACAAAAAGGTTCCAAGCCAATTACATTAATGTTATTCCTATTCCTCTAATAAGTTTTTTTTTAACTAGACTAATTTATTCCTTGAAGAGCTGTCAACATTTACTTGATTGGAAGTAGATATTTTGATCTTTAATTAATATTAATGTAACGTATCATTCATTGTGGTTTTTTTTTTTTTAGGCTGAGGCAATTTTAAAATGAAGTATCAAGATAAAGTATCAAGCTTGGTGGACTTAGTGGAGGAAAGTAATCACTCCAATTCTCAAAGTCTTCCCCACTTCAAAAACATGTCACAGGGCAATGATGGCTAACCTTTTTGTCGTCGCGTGCCAAAAGTGTGTGTGTGCGCTTACGAGAGCACGCACACATGCCTGCACCCATAATGCAATGCATGCACTCCCCCGACCCCCTTGCGCATGTGTGGCAGATACCTGAAAATCACCTGGCTGGTGGGAGCCACACGCGCATGTGCAGTGGAACTGAGCTGGAGCGACGGCTCAAGTGCCCACAGAGATGGCTCTGTGTACCACTTTCGGTACACACCACCATGCTATCAACTTCATTGTAGCTGCTAAAACAATTCTCTCCTACCAAAAAAAAAGGAGGGAAGCATTGTTGTTTTTTAAGGGGAAAAAGTAAGTTCTTATTTGGGGATTAAGCTTTGATGTCAGGCGAGAGGTAGACCAGATAGGAAACATGACCAGATAAGCTTTTTTTTTTTTTTTTCAAGGTTACATTAACAAAATCTTGCAAGTCTGAAAGTACTTGTCTCAGTCACATTTCCTTTAAAGCTCCCAAATTCTATCCAATCCACATTGGTCTTGCAGGTTAAGTTGCCTTTTATCAAGATCAGGAGTGTCAAACTTGCATCATCACGACAGCATCATATGACCTATTGGGACTTTTTCCCCCTTTGCTAAACCAGGTGTTGGCGTGGCCAATGCGTGATGCATCCAGCCCATGGGCCACGAGTTTGACAGCCCTGATCTAAATGTTTTTATCGGTCGTCTTTCATTGCCCTGTTTCGCCAGGTCATTGCCACATACCATGACACTTGTGGAACATCCTCTCTTCCTCCCACAGGCCCTCTATTCTTTTAGCCTTCTAGAAGGCCATCAAGACCTGCCTTTTAAAACCAAGCATTGGGGTAAATTGCTGGAGCCTTGGAGGGGGCTGTGGATGTATCCCAGGGAAATGAGTTAGTGCTGGATGTTTGTTTCTCTGTTGTTGTTGTGAGCCACCCAGAATTGAACTGTAAGAATGGATGATATGGAAATATTTTAAATAAATGAATAAATATTACCATATATACTGGGAGGTAAGCCAAGGAGTTGAAGGACAAAAACACACCATAAATATTGGATTTGGCTTATCCATGAATATACATACCTTAGTTTTTCCCCTCAGCTTTTTAAAAATACCTATACTCATATATATTCAATGATAAGCAACCTAATAAGCCAACCCCTAAAATAGTCATGTTTTAATTTTCACAATTTTTCATATTTTAATTAACATTTTGAAGGTTGGCTTATCCACAGATGGGCTTATATACAAGTGTATCTTAAACTCCTGTAGGAAAAGTGGGATATAGATCTTACAAATAAGTAACTAAGACAATACTAGAGTGGCTAATAAATTGCATATGGATGAGCTAAGAGGCTTTTAAAACATCAAATAATTTGTTTCCCTGTAGCTGAGCAATAGAATAACAATGGCAATAAAGATAGCAACAAAAACTACAATCCTATATCCAAGGAACAAGAAGAAAAAAACACCACTGAATTTAATCTGTAGGATTATATTAAGAATGAAATTGTCCTAGGGGGACAGAATAAAAATGTGTTTGTCCAGCATTTTATTCCTACAATGCCCAACCAATGGAACCAATATGCAGAATACTCCCACTTGTGCTAATTTCAGAGCAAACTCAAAACATAACACGTTTCAAATATTCTTTCTGATTCTTCTTTCCTCTAGATTTGAGCTTCAGAATGCTTTACAAGCAGGCTGATTTTTTTTAAAAAAAGAATTGAAATCAATTTTAATTTAATCAATGAAGTTGAAATTAATTAAAGCAATAGTTATAATTAAATTCCTCCATAAATATTTAACACTAATAATCACATAAAAACAAATTAATGGCTCTATCACAAAGGCGTAGGTACCCCGGACCCCCCCCCAAAAAACAAAACCCCCCCCACCACCCCCCCCCCCACCCCCCCCCCCCCAACCCAAAAAAACCCCCCCACCAGCCCAAAGCCGGGGGCCCCAACAAGCCCCCCGCCCGGGCGGCACCCCCCCGAAAACCCAGCGAAGGCCCCCCCAACCACACCCCCCCCAAAAGGCCAAGGGGGACCAAGCCCCCCCAACCAAAAAAAAACGAAACAGGGCCAAGGGACCCCCCCCGCCCCCACCGGGGCCCCAAGGACCCCCCACGGGGGGGGGGGAAGGGGGGGGCGCCCCCCCCCCCCCCCAAACCCCCCCCCCCCCGGGGGGGGGCCCCCGCGCCCGGGGCCCCCCCCCCCCCCCCCCCCCCCCCCCCCCGCCCCCCCCGCCGGGCCCCCGGGGCCCGGGGCCGGCCCCCCCCCCCCCCCCCCCCCCCCCCCCCCCCCCCCCCCCGGCCCCCCCCCCCCCCCCCCCCCCCCCCCCAATATGCAAATCACCTATCAAATCCCTAAATTCATCAGTTTTTCATCTCATGAAAATGTTCATTTTCATCTCAGTTGTCTGCTTTCCTTCAACCAGAGGTTCTGAGCTTTCCAAGTCTGCTAATCTGAGTACAGTTTACATGTGCAAAGATGGATTTTTTTAAAAAAATATATATCTGTGCTTATGTGTGAAGCAAAACAAGAGGGGAGAGCTTTATGGCCCTGCCATCTAGTAACAAATGGCTATTTGGTATTCCCTCAATTTAAAATTTAAATTTAAAATGGCTATTGGTATTCTCTCAATTTAAAATATTACACTCAAAAATTTAAAACATTACACTCAAGTCCCACTTCAGTGAAAAATGTTTGCTCATTGTAAATTGATGTGTTTTCATTATTAAACTTTCAGCATGCAAGAAATGTCAGAAATGTGAACAAATCTCAGTGGCTCATTTGATTTAAATCAGGGATGAGCAACGTTATTGCCTGCAGGCATCAGTCTGTTGCCAAGTGTGTTGCTTGCTGCTAACCAGGTTCCTATCTCACGCAACCTTTTCTTTAAATATATATATATACAGAATATAACTTTAATTTTTAAAAAAAGTACAGGGAACCACAATCCTCCTAGAAGTACAACTATGAGGCAATACTTTGAGGGCCTCCACAAATCTCCCATTAAAATGAGAAAGAACAATTGGGAAGGGTGTTAAGGGAATAAGTTTCGTCCTTTAGAAAATGGGTTAAGTGTAGGTTGAATCCCTTTTGCAAGCACCTATTTGAAACTGCATACACATAGTCCTTTCTTAGCAACCCTCCAAAGTCAAGACAGATCTTGCCAGAGCTATTTATAACCTGATTTCTAAGATCCGAAGAACTTAGCAGCAGTCACACAATTGCATTTTAGGTGCTTGGCAACCTGTTTGCATTTACACTCATTTGTAACATCTCACCATCACGTGACTGTGATTTTTGGAAAAATTGCCGGTTTCTGGCATTTACTTCTGGTTTCCAGCAAAACAAAAAACAAAAAAACCAAAGCATAATGGCTTTGTTTAATGACTGTTGTATTCATTTAGTGACCACTGGAAAAAAATAAAATCAGGTGTGGTCACTTGTTCAATGACCACCATAATTTATCTGTACAGGGTATATAATGTTGCCCTAATACAGAACACACCCACCAGAAAGATGTAAAACAAGGCATGTCTTGATGTTCTTCAAATTCTATAGAATGCCATTCCAGGATTGCATTTTTTCTACAGTGTCCATATGCCTAAAATTTCTAATAAACCACTTAACATATAATTCCCTCAACACTGTCCAACTATTACAAAGTCTGCACTGCAGATTACTGTTAATCTTCTCATCACTCCTTATCACCCATTCCCTCCCACTTGTGACTGTATGGCTGTAACTTTGTCGCTTGTATCCTTATGATTTATATTGACTGTTTCCTAGTATGATTTGATTGCTTACTGTACCCTATGACTATCATTAAGTGTCGTACCTTATGATTCTTGACGAATGTATCTTTTCTTTTATGTATACTGAGAGTATTTGCACCAAGACAAATTCCTTGTGTGTCCAACCACACTTGGCCAATAAAGTATTTTATTCTACTCTATTCTATTAACATTCCTTCATACACAGTGATGACATGGTTCTGAAGGCAACTTCTCATGGTTGGCCTCAGAAGGCTTCTCCTAAAACTATCTAACTATTGAGTTGTTAGCATATGACCAAGTTCACAATGGTAATATAGGGCAAGAGACCTTTGAAATATGCTTCGCATCTAGATGGCGACTAAGACATCCTTTTTCATACTTTGGTATAATTTCTACATGGGATCATAGGTAGGCATTAAACATTCTGGCTTTCTGACTCTATACCAAAGACAGATAACATCAATCTTTGCTGTACTATCCCGTGGAGCAGAGCTGTAGGGCTTATGAAAAATCTCCCTACTTGTACAGAAACAGCTTTTCTTAAGACATAATGTAGGAACTTTTTCTTTATAATGAAAAGCCCTAATCAAAACCTCTAATTATCAGTGGAAGACCTATAGATGGATCCCAACTTATCCCAACTCTTACTAAAAGAACAGCTAAGCATATCTCTGTACTGCGCTTGTGTAAACTACCTTTTTAAAGTTATGGCATTGCATGAATCAAGAGCAACAGTGGTGCAGTGATTAGACTGCAGTATTGCAGGCTAATTCTGCTTACTGTCAGCAGTTCGATTCTCACCGGTTCAAGGTTGATTTAGCCTTCCATCCTTCCAACATCAGTAAAATAAGGACCCAGAAGGTTGGGGATAATATGCTGACTCTGTAAACCGCTTAGAGAGGGCTGTAAAGCACTGTGAAGCGGTATATAAGTCTAAGTGCTACTGCTATTAGAAGTCACTGTGGCACTGCATGAGTTTGTACTCATAATTGTCCATGCTGCTATTTTCTAGACAACTTAGAGCTTCAGGATGGTCTTCAAGGTCAGCACTGTGTATGGCACACTGCAATAGTCTAAGTAGGAGGTGACCAAGATATAAGTATACATTTTTTTTAGATTTTTTAGATTAGGAAACTCCATCAGAAGATTAGAATTAGTCCTTATATTAGTAGAATTTAGGAGGTCCATTTATGTTTTTTCTTTCCTTCCTTTTTGTTTCTCTAATAGTTTCTGAATATTTTCCTCAAGACCATCTCCGAGGCTGTTGATATGTGTAGATAACATGAACGTGCCCAAAATTGTCTCGGCTACCGCATTCTAGATCAGTTAAAGCTTCTAAATGTCCATCAGTGGTAGACAGCACACTACAGTAATCCAGATAGGTGATGACTAGGGCATGAGTAACCATGGGTAGCCCCCCCAATCCAGAAATGGGCACAACTGGTTGTTGTGGTCCGCTGGCAGCCTACGGAGCTGGTAGCAGAGTCAGACAGTGGAGAGGAACATGGGCCAGTCCTGGAGTCTGGGGAGGACTCAGACAAGGGATCTGTGTCCGACACAGAGATGGGGTCAGGGCCATCTGAGAGTTATGTGCTGATTCCGGAGCCTCCAGAATCTGATATCAGTGAGGCAGAGGAACAGGGGGAGCCTGTTATCATTGTGCGCTTGTGCAAAGCTGCCAGAAGGCAAGAACAGTTAAGACAAAAGGGGTGAGTCGGGAGTAAGGCTTGGAGATGATTAGCCCCTCCCATAAGACATAAAAGAGGAGCAAAGGGACATAAGCCTTTGCAGGAAGCAACTTTGTTCATTCTGGTCGATTTAAAATCTGAAGCTCCGTGTTGACTTTGTGATCCATTTGGCCATGTACATTTAATTGGCAATTTAGTTGTTGGCAGCATTTCAAGGGATATAAAGGTGGGTGTTTATCAGCCTTATCCCGAAAGACTGTGGCAGTCTTCTGTTGGACTATTCATAAATTGTTTGGGACTCATTATGGGCTGTGAATGCATATAATTCACAGCTGTTGAAATAAAAACAAAGGTTTTGGGGAACAGTGTGGGATTGTTACTGTCTCAGGAAGCCTTGGTCAGAATACTGGTACATAAGATGAACCCATGTAAAGATTCTTCCAGCCATGGCTGCCACATGTTTTTCAAGCAGGGGCTGTGCGCCCAGAAGTACCCCAAATTTGGCATCAACTCTGAAGTGTTAGAGATTAAGATGAAAACTCACTGGATGTGGTGGGTGGGTCAAAACTCAAGAGTAACCAAATCTTACCAAGGTTGAGTTGAAGCCTGTTCTTTCTCATCCAGATCCCCAAAGCCTCCAGATATCTGGGCAGAACCTCAACAGCATCATTTGGGTCAGTCTAGGGCAGAGAGGTATATCTATGTGTACTGATGATATGTTGCCCCAGATTAATGGATGACATTCCCCAGAGCTTTATACAGATGTTAAAGAGAAATAGAGAGAGAGACTCGAGGCACCTTGTAAAGCAGAGGCCTCAGGCATAATCTCTCCACAACAACCAATAATGATAAGAACCAGCTCTGAAAGAAGGAGGAATACCACTGTAGCACGTGTCCTCTGCTTAACCTTCTGAGTCAGCCCAGAAGGATACCACAACTGATGCAGAGAGGTCAACGAGGACCAGGATGGATGCGCTATTTCCATCCTGCACCTGCCAAAGGTCGATAAGTCAATCAGTGCTGTGTCAGTGCTGTAACAAGGTCTCAAACTTGACAGAAAATAGCCCAGATAAAAAGGTTTGGCTACTCACACATACAATCTACCAGCCACCCAAAGCAGAATGGAAAATAATGGGATTTCAATAGAAGGATATGCTACGCGTTCGTTCTGCTGACCCAACCATTTACCTATTTAAACAAACACTTGAGCAAATTCCATGCCCCGATTTAGAATTTATTTACGAAATAAAAGTACAATTAAGTGCTCAACATGACCCTAAATGAAGTGAGAGAAAGCAAAGAAAATTGTGCATCTAAAGAACAAAATTACCTCTCTGCAAAAAGAAATAAAACTCAAAGCACCGGTTTAAACTATTTTGAAGAGGGAGGGAAAAAGTAGCATTTTAGAAGGTAAGGTCTAAGTAGACAAGAAGTAGGTATATGAAGAAACAAAACAGTAATCCAGTGTAGATTTCAAAGTCATCTTTTTCCCCCCTGCCATGTTTGAGAAGTAGCTTTAATTTCTTTCCATCTTATACTTCACTTGCAAAGTCAACAATGGTAAGCCCATATCGTTGTCAAGAAAACAACATGAACATATTCATAAAATGACCAGAAGCTTGACATGTTTACTTTCTATTTAAAATTGTGACTAGCGTTTAAGAAACAAAATGAAAAGGGGGCAAGAAGAGAAGAGACCTTAAATACTAAAAATATATATCAGATTCAGATCCTTTTAGGCATTGCAAAATTTAGTCTAAAACTCAAGTACGGGAAAACTCATGAAAAATTAAACCAGACAGGATGTGATCATGCGACATAGCGAACCATTTGGCACAGAAATATTATACATTAAACATGGTATCTCTGGAATGACACTTTTTATACCTCACTATGGATTGCCTGCCTCTCATACATACAGGTGACTTCCATCCAGGATTGTGCAGATTTAACCTGTAGCTTAGCAGGTACCAGACGTTATTTACTTTAAGCCAGGTAAAAATAAAATAAACATTGGGATGAAAAATAAAGCTGAGAGAAAAAGAAGTTTTGGTCTAAATAGATGGTCAGATTAACCGTCTTTTATTAGGTTCTCATTCCATCAATGCATGGCAGTATACAAGGCTAGATATCCTGTTTCCTCAAAAATACAACCTACCTTGAAAGTAAGTCCTAGAGTGATTTTTACATATGCGCCCAATATAAGCCGTACCCCCAAAATAAGCCCTAATTAAGATCCCGCCCACTCCAGAGTTAGGGTGGGGATGGGGGGGTGAAACTGCCCTACTACTTACCTTTGGACAGTTGTAGCCAGACCTCGCACACCACGACACCTGCCTTCCCAGCTCATGTCTTCTGCAGCTGGTAAGGCTGGCAAGGCTTTCCTGAAGGCCTCTGTAGCTGATAACAAAGCTCCAGATAGATCCAGAGCTCTGTTATCAACTGCAAAGGCCTTCAGGAAAGCCTTGCCGACTGCAGAAGTTCCTGAAAGCCTCTGACAGCAAAAAGGAGGCCGGGGGTGACGCGCACAATTGAGGTTAATTGGTAGATGACATTCCCCCCAAAATAAGACCTGGTGCCTTTTTTGGTGGCAAAAAATATATATAAGGGTCTTATTTGGGGGGAAACACGATAGAAAAAAAATGGGGTTTTCCTCACTGAAAACCATGGGACAAGGCATAAGGCCAGAGGTGGGCTGCACTTACGTTAACAACTGGTTTGCTGGTTGTAAGCTTGCACGCGCCCCTTGGGGAGTGAAACGCTGCTTCAAACATGCAGCTAATCACTTTTTGCAACCTTCTGACAAGCAAAGTCAATGGGGAAGCCAGATCCACTTAAGATGAGTCCAGGAGGGGTGGGCGGAACTCAGCTGGGCAGCATGGGCAGGGAGACCGAGACAGAAAATGAGTTATAAATGGAAAGGATAGCGCAGGGATGGGTGGGCGGCCGCAGCCAGTGATCACAACTACCAGTTTGCCCAAACTGGTGCGACCAGGCAGCAGCCCACCCCTGCATAAGGCCAGGCAATTAAGGTATCAATATGGGTGGTCCTCCTTCAAAATTACAGCGGCACTGAAAAAAAGTGGCTAATGACCGTTTTTCACACTTGCACTGTTGCAGCATCTCTGTGGTCACGTGATTGAAATTCAGGACTCTTTGGAACTGGTTCGAACAGGATGCAGTGTCCCAGGGTCATGTGATCACTTCTGACAAGTAAAGTCAACGGGGAAGCCAGATCCACTTAAATTTCAGTGATCCACTTAACTGTGGCAAGAAAAGTCGTGAAATTGGGGCACAACTCACTTAACTGTCTTCTTAGCAATGGAATTTTTGGCTCAACTGTGGTCATACATTGAGGACTACCTATATATTTCATGTAAAATGTGCAGACACTATCTGATCATTCTAACTTGATTTTTGTTACCTTCTGGTGATTGGGACTGGGCCCTGTGTATGATAGCAGTATGTCTGAAATACTTTTTCATCCACTCTGGTATTTTAATGGCAGCAGCATTTTATTTGGGGCATCTTTTAAACATTCATATCTTTCACATAATGTCTTCAACATTATGTCTTAGTTATGAATGAGTCCACAGGAGTGTGGAACGCTAAATGTTTAAGTGCCCTTAAACATTTTAAAGCATTACAAGTAAATCTATATCATACTAAAACTCTTGTGTCTATTTGTCACCTTCAATTGGAAGGTAAAGAAAAAAGAAAAAGCCAGATATGTAGGAACAAAATTCAATTTTGCTCTGAGGTCTTTGTTCTATTTTCTGTTCTATGTTACATATTGCATGACCTCCTATTTTGAATGGGTAACGCAAGGTCGACATCACTATATTAAAACGTTTAATTATTAAGAGGGAAACCCATATCATCGTATTAAAGTAAGGGACCTAGGCCATAATGAAATAGAGTGGGGCAAACAGATTTACATTATTTCTAGACTTAAAATATATTAAACAAAATGCTTTTAAAGCATCACCTAATTAGAAGAGCCACCAGTTTATTCAAGCCAGTTTTCAGTCATAAAGTGTATGTCTTATGAAGTATTAGATTTTTGCAACCTATCAGATTCCTAGACTGATTCTCGAGTCTGAAATTTCAGGAGTTTTGCCAAAATACAAAAAAAAAAAAAAAATCGAAGTATCATCTCGCCAAGATTCCAATGTGGAAATGAGTGAGAATAAATCCTGGACAAAATGAAATGCAGTCCTAGAAGATGCCAAGAAAATTCTGCAAATTCAGAACATTGAAACTAAGAGAGGCATCTACTCCTTGTTACTCTGAAACACAACATTCAAATTTTGAGAAAATGACCCAGATGAATAGTGCAACAATAGTAAACTACGGCCAACTGGAAACCACACAGAGAATTTGACAGATTGTGTAGGATCTGAAGGCTTAAGAATTCGTGATTTCACAATGTGAAAATCACATGAACAATCTATGCTTATGTCCAGAATAAAGTTAAAAGGGGAAGGGGAGGGGAGGGGAGGGGAGGGGAGGAGAGGAGAGGAGAGGAAAGGAGAGGAAAGGAGAGGAAAGGAATAGCAACTAACACAAATACTGCAACAGGAGTATGCAAAGTATTTCAGTCTTTCCAATGATGTATTGATCATTCATAACTCAAATCAAAATGTACAAATAAAACTTGGCTACTTTCAGTGATGTCCCTTACAGTATACTAGTGAGTATTACGGTATTGATTTGTGGCTTTTAACTAAATTGCTTTTCCTCCCACTTTTCCAGCTTAACTATTACAGCAAAAGGGAACAGTCATGTTATAGATACTGTTGGTTTAGACTGGATGGGGGATGCTTGGTATCAAAAGCCAATGGTAAAAAGCTGCTTTGATGGCATGGGATGTGCCTCCTCTCAGGACGTGACTCTCAGGATTGAGTCTCTCAGATAGGCTAGAAGATACAGAAGGATTTTGACAACTTGAATACTGGGCCCTATCTAACAAAATTCAATTCAATGGGGAAAAAAGTAAAGTTCTACATTTAGGCGAGAAAAACCAATAGAACAGGTGATATCTGACTCCATAGTAGTAACTGTCAGAAGTATCTTTGAGTCCTAATGAACAATTACTTAAATATGAGCCAGCAGTCTGCTGCAGCTGTCCAAAAAGTCAACACAATCCTAAACTGCATTAACAAAGGGATAGAATCAAGATCACATGAAGTGTTAGTACCACTTTATAAGGCCTTGGTAAGAACACACTTGGAATACTGAACCCAGTTTTGGTCACAATATAGAAAAGATGTTGAAACTCTGGAAAGAATGCAGAGAAGGCCGACAAAGATGGCTTAGGGGACAGGAGGCATTTGAAACATATGAAAAATGGTTGCAGGAATTGGGTATGCCTAGTTTAATGAAAAGAAGGATTGGGGTGACATGATGATAACAACAAAGTTCAAATATCTAAGAGGCTGGGAGCATCTGTTACTCCCAAATGCTCGTTAAAATGCAAATTATGTCATTCATGACAATTTACAACATTTGTGCAATGATATCATTCCACAAATTATGTAATGTGCATCAATCTGCATAATGATGTCATTACAAAAATGGAATGAGTTAACATAAATGTAACTATCTCATCAAGACAACAACTTCAAAGAAAATGGATTTATCCATTATTTGGGGAGAGGGTCAGGGAAGGAGGATATCTAGATTTTATCTAGGTCTAAATATTACAAGTTCAATTGCTTTTATTTTGTTGTTTTGTAGCAAATTTAAGAATGCTGACAAAGATAGAAAATAATCTTAACATTTAAAGTTACCCAGAGTTACTTTGTATAGAGATGGGTGGCATGTACATAAATGAAATAAATAAATGAATGAAACATCTTGCAAATAAATGAAACATCTTGTTAACCAATTCACCTCAACTGTACAACAAATCATCTACATATAGGCACTTTTACACTCCTTTATTTCCTATTCCTTTAAGAAGCAGGCAAATATTGTGTTGTCTTTGCAACTAGGTAATTTTATGCGAAAGACACTGTCAGCCCATACAACTATTTTTTGAATATATATTTAAAGCTCATTTCTCATATTGTAGCTCACAAGAGATATTAATCCACCTTCTAAGGTAATGTGCCATTCACAAGCAATGCTATTAGAAATGTTCAATAGAGGGCATATATTACATAAAATTGCAAATGCCTGTTGTTTACATACCTGTGATTTTGTCCCTTACAAGTTTGCAGGATTCTATTTCACCAATGCTCCCAAACAGACTTTTGAGCTCTTCTTGTGTCATATTCTGAGGGAGATAGTTGACTATTAAATTGGTTTTGCTGTCCTCTGTGTTCCCAGAATCAACTGGTGATGAGCAGTTGTTGTTTATGGTAGTAGGGCCATTGGCTGTGTTATTGCAAGTTGGCCCATTAGACAGTTGTGTTTCCATGGCAGCAATTACTTGCTAAAAACAGAGAAAATAGGAACTGTCAGAATTCATATTTCACCATCTATTAGTGATTCTAGCTATGAATTTAAAGCTTTGACATTATGCAAGAGTGCCCAATTGCCAAGACTGCAATTATTGTTCTATAATAAAAACAAAGCTGTTGTAATTCTCTAACAATAAAGCCGATTCAGAAAAAATAAAGCTACAAAGGCTTACTGAAATGTTTTTTTCTAAGCCAAAGCTAATTCAGTAAACCCCAAGAAATAACTGGTTAAATATTAAATTCTGATAAAATTTCAACGTTGTTCAAATAACTCCACATAAAGCTTTCAATAATTATTGCAAATGATGAACTGGCAATGACAATCAACAGTAGATTTCATAAAAGACATTATTAAAAATAAATGTACTGTTTTGGTTACTTTTCAAATATTAAAGTGGATTGGCCACATTAGTTATATTGCTGGCAAAATAAAGAGTTTTTCTCTTCCAAACTTTGTGATTGACAAGGATTAAGAAGTACTAAATGCTGGAATAACCACATGTACACTTCCTTGCCTCATCACCAATTATTATCAACTACTTTTGACCTCTATTGTTTCTCACAGTGCCCCCCCCCCCCAAGCAGTATAACTATGTCTTCAGTGAAACTGAGCTAATAGAAAACTGAAGTTATTGATAGAAGAGTAAAAGATTTTGTCATTTTAAGCAAGAGCTTTCCTAAATATAGAAAAACTTTTTTTATTTTAGGAATGCTACCACAGAATACCTGTTAGCTATCATTTCCAGATAAGAATGGAATTTAAATTTTAATCAAATCTGAAAAGACAGAACTCATTTTAGAAGTGAAGAACTAGTTTAGTGTGCCCATAATACTGCTTCAAGAAGGAACTCAGCCTCAGATTTCTCCTCAAGTGGCCTTTTGATAATCCATTTATTTTCAATCTTAGGTAGTTTAATGAAGTCCAAATTATTATATTGGTAAAGAAAATGGAATGACAGTACTTGGAAATTATAAATATTTCCCTTGAAAAAAAGGAAGGTAGGAGATTATGATCTATCAACCCGAGAATGACCAATTCTGGGATAATGAGGTATGCCTGCAATGTTTGTTTTAAGAGGTCCAAATGTCTCCTAATGAACACTTCTTTCAGTTCCTCTAACATATGCTCACTTATGAACCTCTTTCCTCTGATTTCAAAACAGAACTAAATTGTTCATGTACAAACTATCCAAAGGTATTTTAAGCAGTTTGTTATTTCAAATGTTCCTCCTGTATCATGCAGAACATATGGGCCACAATATTGCAGAGTGAAGCTTTCTAGAAAGTTATTTTAAGCATTATTAAACTGATCTTTTCTTAAAGGATAACTAACCATCTTCACATATCTGCATATTTATTTTTGTGCTTAGATGGCAAGAATGAAATCCAAAAGCAACATTCAAATGAACAGCTGTAATGGCCTATATAATCTGAAATTACAGTGTCTCAGTTACAGAACCATCTGCTCCTCAAAATAAAACCATACCAAATATTCTATCTTTTAAAGAAATTATACCCTATCCGTAAATAATGTTTTCACCTGTTGGAAAACAGGGTTTTTCAGCAGCTTTGAATTTTTTGTTTTTATTTTCCAGCCAAGAAAATGTATGACTCAAATGGAATTCTGTAATTTCTTTAGTAACCAAAAAAATACACAATGTAAGTCATTTCCAGAGTTATGGTTATTCAGCATTCAGACCATACCAAAGCATCTTTAATATCAACTCTGCTCTTTTTAATTAGAAAATTGTACTGGAGCAAAACTCAAAAGTTATGATGAGGGAAGATATAACATTAGAAGAAGAAAAATTGTATCGATATTTACATGTTTCAAGTATGCCATGAACCTTGCCCCAAGCCAGGATATAGTCTAATATCTATGCCAGAACTTATAAGCGAGCGTACAAAATGAATTCAAATATAATTTTAAAGTGTTTGGTATGGCCTCAGCACTAGTGCAACATGTTAATAATAAGCCTACAGAATTTAAGAAAAATCCCACAGACCCCAGTCCAAGGCTCTGCTGCCCACGAACCACTTCTAAGCAGAGAAGCCACATCACACAGTCTGACTGCCATGTTAGTTTGGAGTTGCCGTCTGCAATATGGACACAAAAAGTACCATATGTTAGATTAGCAAGATAATGCAACAAATCAGTTCGTACAAATTTTACATTGATGGTATTGATATTCCCAGCACGTCCATGCAGTGTGGCTTAATAGAATTTCAGGCAATTCCAATCTAATCTTTTCAAATTCTTTTTCTTTCAGGAATTAAGGTATTTTTAGAAGCCGGGTTTAAAAGAGCAGAACAAACTAATTACTTTGCATCCATCTTTATAAACCTATCTTAAATGCATATACACCGACATATGGCTACAAGAACTCTTATCTCTCAGCTTAACAAAGATCTTGGTGCTGAAAAACAAATGGGTTGGGTGAGGTATAAATAATGGCAAAAGTATTCAGCCGGATTATTTAAATTTTTTTGTGCCAGAGATTGCTTTCATTGTAACCTTTTATGAAGTTTGTGGCATTATGTCAGTTGATGTCCAGCTCTGTAGACTAATCTGTTTGCACAGTTATGCCATCAACATCATTTATAGTATGAACTCAGTTCAGTTTAAAGACTCAAGCAGTATTACTGAAATAATTGAGCTGATAAACATATAGAAATGTCTTCGATAATATGCTGTCCCGCACAAATTGTAAAACCAGACATCTGAATTTTGCAGAGCTAGAAAAGGACTAATGCATCAATCAGTATGCCACTTACAACATGTCATGATTTTAACATAACCTTCTAAAATGGGAAATTAACACGGATTATCTACAGTAATTCCATGAAGTTTCTGAGGCACCACTGTTCTGAAAACCAGTCACTAGGCCACATCTTAAATTCACATGGCTCATTTGATGGATTTATAAATTTATATGGTTTTTTATAATAAGTAAGTTATTTATAGTAAGAAATAAAATGACTGATTAAGGCAGACCTTCATATTGATCCACCCAAAAATACCACCCATTTTCTTTGGCCAAAACAAAATCTGCCAGATCCAAAGCTTGAATAATGTGTGCTTTATTACAAATTTATTTTAAGATTAAAGCATTACTTGCAACAGCACTGTATATTGATTCATTCAAGCAGTTAGATATTAGCAAGAGGGGTTTTTTTCTTCTTCTAAATGCAGAAATGCACGCACATTACTGTAAAACAGTGACTCTCTAAGGACGGAAGTTCCATGTGGAGTATGAATTAGATAAACTGAGAAAAATCCAGCCTGAAATGGAATACATTCCAACCAAAACTGAATTTATTAGTTGATTGTATAATACCTTGACAAGTTCTAATAAAATAGCAGTACAGGATAAATTTGTGTTCTATCATTGGCCATGTTATCTGGTCAATAAATCTAACTTCTCTGTATCATTCTCTCAATCCTCCAAAGAAGTAAATGTTATTGCCAATTTTCTTTGCCCACATGGGCCTCAGTGTTACAGCAAGAGAAGTTTAAATTTAGCACAGGATTGCTGTTCAAAGACATAAAAAATGCTGCAGAGTATTTTTTTTTTCTCATTAGGAATTAAGAGTTTTGTTTCGGGGGCTTTCAAGTCAGTTTTTGACAACTGGTGACTGCCTGGATGACTGCCTGCATTTTTCTTAGCAAAGTTTTTTGGAAGTGATTTGCCATTGCCTCTTTCCCAGGGCTGAGAGCATGAAACTGGCAAAAGGGCACCCAGCTAGCTTTGTGCCTGTCACAGCATTAGAACTCCCAGTTTCTAGCAGGGTGCCTGAAACATCACATCAAACCAGGGTTACCCAGATGTTGCCCAGGTAAAATCCACTTGTAATTAACCGGGGGAGTTAAAAATAGTTCACATGATTCAATAGGGAAAGCAAAAAAGTTTTTATAATTGGAAAAAGTTCACTTGGTAAGATTCTGTATTAGACCAATTTGCAACACCTTCTGTTACTTTGGTGCCATATAATTCTTTCCTATAAATGTAAAAGTAATATTCTAGAAGAGCAGCATGCTTCTTTAACATGCTCTCTTTTTAAATAAAGCCTAATCCTTGAAAACTGCAGGGAATTTTTTTCTAAAACAGAAGAGATAATTCAAAACTTCAATAGGCCTAATCTTCAATTCAGTCTATATGCATAGAAACAACACTAGTTATAACATAAGATTAAGAAAATTCATCTGGGCAATTAGCTGCTTTCAAAAAATACATTCTTTCACAACTAATTATTACACAAACACATATACAAACACACAACAAACTAAGAACTAAAGAGTTTAAGTTTGACTAATACTGAATTGGAATATATAGTTGGGAGAGAATGGGAGATATACCAAACATCTATAGAAGAAAGGATAAAAATGCCAACATCAAATAAAAATTTCTTCTTGAAATCAGCATGACAGTTACTTCTTACATCCTGGAAACCTGGATCACAAACTGTTAACTCTCCCTTTGAAATCTGATAAACATTTAAGAAACAAAGATATATTAGATCTGTAGTAGGAAGACAACAACATGTTAGGCAAGGTCAAGAATTCAAAAAAAAAATATCTATCACAATGGTAGAAGTGGGGGATTTGGTAGTATTTCCAAAAGAGAGGAGAAGAAAAGCTGGCACTGTCCTTTGGGTGATATATCTTAATATTTGAAAACACCAATAGTATCATTTTTATCATCCTATTTATAAAGCTTTAATACCAAAGTAGGGAAGGATGGATTTTGTCCAAATAGAAATTTAGCTGGATAGGAAATTAATACTATATAGCCAATAGTATATGACTCTCATAAATAAAAACCAAATTAAATATTTTGCAACTAACATACAAGCTAAGGATTAAGAACAAGGAGTCTCAGGACTCACTCTTAGCCCAAACTAAAGAAGCTCTATGTAGGATACCACCTTGAACTCCTGGATATCAACCCAATAAATAAATAAATTATACAATAATCTAAATCTTCTGACCATTTTATGTATCTGTGTATTTGCTTGAGGCACCTAAACAAAATGAAATTCAAACTTAAAGGAACATTAATCTTCAAGTCAGCATTAAAGACCCACCAGAGTCAAGGTTAATTTATAAGTCTTCAATTTATAATAAATTTTATTAATCTGCATTGTTGAAGCTCAGGGGTAATGCTCATACTTCCAGCAGAAAAACTGAATCCTTAATGTGCAAAAGAGGCTAAAAATAGGTTAGAAATCCAGGAAAACTACTGTTATCCAATATGTATAATACTAAGCAACTTGGATCAAATCTTGGATAAGCCTTATAACGGTGGCAAACTTATAATAGTTACCAAGAACATGCATGTAGAACTACAAGAATGCTGTGCTCTATCATTATCATCACCATAAATCAGAAATGGAAAACAATGGCTGGTTTCATATATAGGTGTGCATGATTAGACCAAAAACTTCAGCACAATATTCTATTATAGATATGATGTCCAGTTGTGATAAATCCACAAATATGCTGCAAAACAGCAATCTTTACCATTACATTGCCTTGGGTATCTCCATATTTTAATATTTTTTAGAAAGATGATATTCATCCTCTACATAATAATTCTATCCACATTTCTCTCCTGTGCAAGTTCACTTCCTATTTGCCATTTCCTCCTCTAACTTAGAATCTCAAAGACTGTAATCCTTTTTAGCATGCAAAAGTGACTTAATAAATCTGATTCTCCATTTCAATATATTTTCCAGTTCTACACTACTTGAGGTATGATAAGAACATACTGCATTGCAAAGGTGGGTGTTGTATGCATTTTAATGTAGGTAACAGTTTCATTTGTAATAAATGACTTTATTTTTAATGATTCTCCATATGGAACTAAAATGTCTTCAGTCACTAAACCCCAAGTGACTGTTTCATAGAGATATGCTACAAAACACTTCAAGTCAATCAGCAGCATTACCATTAAGATTTGCTTTTCGCATCAATAAACATCTATTTATATATGTCCTTGGAAAACGTTCAAAATCTTTGCTTTGTCTGTTTCCTTCCTCTATATATTTGATAACATCAGCAGATTTGAACCCCTTATTGCTCAACCTAACACCAAGTCATTTATCAGTAAGTTAAAAACAGCAATCCCAGTAACATACTGCTGTTTATAATCTTTTATAAAACTGTATAGTTATTCCACCTTTACTTTCTGTTAAACACTTAGAAATCAGTTAAAAATACCATCACCTGTTGCTGTAGGCTACCAGCATTTTTCAACAATTCTTGAAAAGTAATAACCAAAGACCTTTTGAAAAATCCAAATAGATAGTGACGAGAGGACATTATTTTTATTCACTGTATGCTGCCATATTCCAAAAAATATTTTAAAAAATTACTTAAGCAAGTCTTACATCTGCAGAACAGGTTTCTTCTGCATTCTTCAAAAAGACATGCTATACACTATGTGCTACAATTTGAAAAGCTAGCATTTTACAATACCTGCATATCTCCATTTTAAAATCAGCATTTATATAGGGAAATCCTCATTTCTCTAATAAAAAAACTTTCATTACATTGGATAGAAAGTTTTCTCACTTTTTAATTAAGAAATTTCAGAAGGATACCATTTAGACTTGGTGAATTGAGAACCATTTGTTAGCAAGATCTAGAATCACTTTTCATTATTACTACTTCAGTTTAACACAATTCTATTCAGTATTTCCCTCAGGCTGTTTTCTTACTATCTTTTTCTACCCTGTAGGATCTGGAGTGAAAACGGAACTCCAGAGATTTCTCCGAAGACTTCTTTAAAATCCAAGAGATCAACATTATTGCTTCATTTCTGTGCACTGGATATATTTTAAGATTCTTGATGTTAGTATCATTAGCAACTGCTGCTCTGCACTATTTACTTTCTTTTTCTTTTTAAATTCCCTGTGTTAAGGACTATGTCACTTTTTGTTCTCTTTGAGGAATATTTTATTTTTCTTCTAACAAAATCCTTGGCACCACACAAGAGTCATACTGATGATTTCTGGGTTTCCAGATACCTATTTATTGTATCCATTCTAATTGATCATCCATTCATTTGTGGCATTTCTTTTTGCGTTAAATGTGCCTTTCTTGATCCTTCTTCCCATGCTTAAATTTATCAGTATCAGAGTTATATAACCAATCCCTACAGGAGCAAACATCTTGCATAATGTGTTTTAAAGTCATAGAAAGGCAATTTGAGGTTTAACTCTGTTATCAGCAGTAATACGTCCAAAATTCAACAAATACATTTTTCTGCATTTTGAAACATTAGATGTAAAAACTGTAAATACTAAGACATGCTTCATGATAGAAACATTCTTTAGAGAAAAAAATCTGGAAAAGCCCTAGCCATATACCCAATACTGCTTAATTAAATTCCTTGCCTGCTAAAGTAAGTAGTCAGCTACTAAGAGACTACCCATTATTGATCTGGGGCACCTAGAAATGTAATCCCTTTAATTGTGACTAGATTACATATTGGTAATTCAATTGGTAATGCATGGTAATGGTAATTTAAGAAAATAAATTAATTCATTTTGTCCTTGTGATTTCTTGATGTATTTTGTAAAATTCTTGGACATGGTACCAAGTGCCCCGATGATAGTTATTCCACCATTACATGTTTCATCCATAATCACGTGGCCAGGTCGTAGTATTTCGTGATTTTTTCCAGTTCATTTTCTTTGATTCTGGCATCTCCTGGTATAGCGATATCAATAAATTGCATGCTAAATTGCATGTTTTTGTGAACTTTTGTCAACTGTGATACCTGGCGTGTTGTTCCAAATGATGATCTGTCTGTATTTGAAAGTCCCACAAAATCTTCACCTTCTCATTTTTGACAAATTATTACTAGTATCTCTTTTATTCATTAAAAATGAAACTCAAGTCAACTGAACATTTAAAAATGTATAACAAATATCACTGACTGGCGCTGATGGTTAATAGCAGGTTGCTGCCAGCATTATTATATACTTTATTCATTAAACATGAAACTCAAATTATTATTATTATTGATCATTGCAGAGTCAGCCAGATGTTCAGACTGGCATTTTTGTCTACCTATTGAGTCCTTACCAAGGACCTGGGATAGGCGAATCTGAATGTTTGACAGTGTTAGATATCGTCGCAGGATGGAAGCTGTTCCAAGTAAAGCTGCCTTCTGCAATTGACTGATGGCAAATTTGTCAATGCCGATGGTATTTAAGTGGTGCTCCAATTGTTTGGGGATTGCACCCAAGGTGCCTATTACTATTGTACTACCCTTGCTTGACTTTGCCATAATTGTTCTATTTCTATTTGTAGGTCTTTTGTTTTTTATTATCTTCTCCAGTTATTTCTCTTCTATTCTGTTGTCTCTATCTCTAGGCACTGTGTCACATCAACTATCCAGATTTTTTTTGTCTTTCTTATCAATAACTGTTAAGTCCGGGGTGTTATGTGGCAGATTCTTGTTATTATTGTGGTTCTTAATGTACATGATTGTGCATTCTTACTTTTTAAAGCAATATAAAAAGATTATAATCCACTGTATCTTTTTATTCAACTGTTCTTGTATTATAGGTTTATATACCCATTCCCACATTAATACAATTCATTCCACTGTCCATAGATGAATAATCCCAAAATAGGAATAAAACTTATTTAAAATAAATAAATACAATATCAATTTTTTTAAAAAAAATAAAATAATATACCATATGCTTAGAACCATAAACCATGTTAAAGTTCTATAACACAGGACATCGGGAGGAAACTGAACAGAAGGCACAACAGCACAGACTTAACCACAGTTATGGGTGAACAGATACATCATAAACTGGCACCAAATATGCACAAGGCTTGATGCCAACTGAAACTAAACAAAGAAAAAAAATTGTTTCACTTGGTGTTTCAACAAAGAATACCTTCTGGCTACCACATAACCAAAGCCTGGAAAACTTAGTATGCTCAAGAAGGAATCTCCACTAAATATACTTGCAAATCAGGCACACAGAGAAAATGTATATAATCTCAAACTGAAGTTGCATCATTTAATATATCGTTACAAGGAGTTGCAGGCATTTTCCTCTTTTAGGACATTACTCTAAACCTGTCATCTTGGAGCACTTCAAATGTAGTCTGTTTTGGCTTGGGGGTTTCTAACACTAACCCAAATACAATTTATTCCTTTCCAAAGTTCTTCGCCATGTGCATTAACCACCTTGAATCATCAACCTTGTTCTATACCTTACCTTTTTGGACAACCGGACAGATTTCCTTGAATCCCTTTCAACTTAAACATGTTTCTTGGTTTCTATCAGTGTCTCTAGGATTCATTTTAAAAGAATCTCCACTGTTGTTTTGATGCGAAAGGCCAGACGTGCTGTTCAACAGTAAATTACTACATAGTACAGGTAATCCTCAACTTACGACCCCAACTGAGCCCAAAACTTCTATTGCTCAGTGAGTCATTTGTTAAGTAAGTTTTGCCCCATTTTACGATTTTCCTAGCCAGAGTGGTTAAGTTAGTCACACAGTTGTCAAAATGAATCTGGCTTCCCCACTGACTTTGCTGGTCAGGTGGTCACAAAAGGTGATCACATGACCCACTGCAACCATCATAAATCTGGAAAAAAGATTTGGGTCAGCAATATCCAGAAATAAAGTTAGCCAAGGCTATTAAATTTGCTATCGATTTTGCAATGAATGAAGGAATGTGCATCCACTTTATTTCAATGGTGGTTTTTTTGTATTTTATACACACACACACTCACACACACTGTGCTAACACCAAAGTATCACTTAGCACAGCTTACATTTAAAATGTAAGAAAAAGAGGAAAAGGGCAAGTCTTAAACCCAATTTATATATTGTAGATATTTAACCAATCTGACTTAGCGAAAAATATACATATGTATACAGGTAGCCTTTGACCTATGACAACAATTGAGCCCAAAAGTTTTGTTTCTAAGTAAGACATTTGTTAAATGAATTTTGCCCCATTTTACGAGCTTTTCCTGCCACAGTTAAGTGAATCTCACTGCAGTTATTAAGTTAGTAATACAGCAGCTTTAAGTCAATCTGGCCTTCCGAGTGACATTTTTTGTCAGAAGGTTGCAAAAGGTGATCACATGACCCCAGAACAGAGGTAGTATTCAGCCAGTTCTGACAGATTCTTCAGAATCAGTAGCAGAAATTTTGAGTAGTTCAGAGAACCAGCAAATACCACCTCTGACTGGCCCCGCCCCATCTATTCTCTGCTTCCTGAGTCTCAGCTGATCAGCTGGGTCTTTTTTTCTTGCCCTGCACAGGAGAACGGAGCTGGAAAGCAGGTTAGTGGGGTGGGGAGGGAATGGAGATTTTACAGTATCTTTGCCCTGCCACACCCACCAAGCCACGCCCACAGAACCAGTAGTTAAAAAAAAAATGAATACCACCACTGCCTCAGGACATTGCAACAGTCATAAATACTATAATCACCCCTTTCCTAAGAGGTCTCTAGGGGGCGTGCATAAGCGCACCAACGTGCCTACCGTCCCTGTCCTATTGTTTCTTTTATTTTTCTTATATGTACCCATTTCGTGTATTCATAACTATGTATACACTTATACTTATTATCTTGTAAACAATTGACAAATCAAATCAAATCAAATCAAATAAATAATGGTAATCAGTGTGGAAAATGGTCATAAGTCTTTTCAATGCCACTGTAACTTTGGTCACTAAATGAACTGTTGTAAGTCAAGGACTACTGTGCATAAATTGTATGTTCCACTCAAATGAAGACGTTTCTAAAAACAAAAGACTTGACCCATCAGCAAATCGTCAAGAGAAATTTTTAGTGTTAGTATGTTTCTATTTAAAACATTTCAACTGAAAAACGCTTCTACAACTTAAAACATCTATTTTGAATGCAAAAAAAAGATGTTTTAAGCCCTTTATTAATGTATTATGCTTAAAGTAGCTTGTTCTAAGTACGGTATATTGTTTTGAGCTCAAAACACTTCCAAGATGTTCAGAATACCCCATTTCCCCACTCAAAACACATCCTTTCAAAATAGGACATTTTGTATTTAGGGCATTTTAAATGCTGAGTGATTCTGTTTTAAATATTCTGCGCATCTCCAGGTAGCCACTGGAAGCAACGATTTCTACAGTCGGGAGAACAGCTTGTCTTTTTATTCCAAGCAAATATATCTCCATCACAATGGAGACATAAAGGACTTTGAGTTCGTATGAAATGATGGCATCTCATAAGTGGGACATCATCAGAAAAGAGAGAGATTACATCAGTCACATCAGTACAATACAAGCGGGATCTCAACATTAGTTTTGGATAAATAATTAAATTATTTCTGTGTTTTACATTTAAATTCTATCAATAAAATTTCCATCTTGAATTAAACTGTGCACTGTACTGTTACATTAAGATCTACTGGGGGAAGCGCAAATGAACTTAGCTAAATTTAACCCGCTGAATCACACCTAGCTTCTTGGTGAATTTCAGAAAACTACAGTATAGAGAAAGTTAAAAACATTATAAAAGATAACAAATTTTCAACAAATAACAAATAAAATATAGCATTAAACCAAGGAAAATGTCTACCTTATTCTTAGGACAACAGAGAAACTTTGACAACAGGTTTTTTTTAATCGAATGAAATGAAGAACAAAAAAATAAATGTTTCACAAAGTAAGTCCTCGATTTACAATCACAACCGAGCCCATGTTGCTAAGTGAGACAGTTGCCAAGTGAATTTTGCCCATTTGACGACTTTCCTTGCCGAAGTTATTTGAATCATTGTAGTTTTTAAGTTAGTAACATGGTTGTTAAGTGAATCTGGCTTCCCCCGACTTTTCTTGTTGGTAGGTCACAAAAGGGGATCACGTGACCCCGGGACACTGCAACAATCACAAATATGAGACAGTTGCTAAATGGATGACTTTTGATTATGTGACCAATCAGGATGCTGCAATGTTTGTAAGTGTGGTCACGAGTCACTTTTTCCAGTGCCATTCTAATTTCGAATGGTCACTAAATGAACTGTTGTAAGTCAAGAACTATATGTACTACTTCAACAATGGAATATGAAATGCCACAAACGTGGCATCAATGGCTCGGTGGCGCAGAGGTTAGAGTGCAGTACTGCAGGCTACTTCTGCTGACTATCAGTTGCCTGCAATTTGGCAGATCGAATCCCTTAACAGATAACAGAAAACCACAGTTGGAAGGGACCTTGTAGGTCATCTAGTGTAACCCCCCAAGCGGGAGACCCTACACCAGTTCTGACAAATGGCAGTCCAATCTCTTCTTGAAAGTCTCAAGTGATGACGCTCCCACAACTTCCGAGGGCAAGCTATTCCATTGGTTGATTGTTCTCATTGTCAGAAAGTTTCTCCTTATTTCCAGGTTAAATCTCTCCTTGTTCAGTTTCCATCCATTATTCCTTGTCTGGCCTACAGGCGCTTTAGAAAATAGCTTGACCCCCTCCTCCCTGTGGCAACCCCTCAAATATTGGAAGACTGCTATCATGTCTCCCCTGGTCCTTCTCTTCACTAGACTAGCCAAGCCCAGTTCCTGTAACCATTCTTCATATGTTTAAGTCTCCAATCCTGGTTGCTCTTCTCTGTACTTTTTCTAGAGTCTCAACAACTTTTTTATAGTGTGGTGACCAAAACTGGATGCAGTATTCTAGGTGTGGTCTTACTAAGGCTTTATAGAGTGGTATTAGTACCTCACTTGATCTTGATTGTATCCCTCTGTTAATGCAATTTAGGATTGTGCTCATCAAGATCAGACAGGTGCTCTCTTACTATTTTTTTTGCTTATTTTAACTTTTATTTCTGGTCTGTCTTTTACAGTTATGTTTTTGATGGGTTGAGCTGTAGTTTCTTTTTGCATGAAGACCTATGCAAAGAATGAGTTAAGTAGTTCTACTTTCTTTCTTTTGCCTGTTACTGGTGGGGAGGTTGGCTGTGTTGTCATTTCTTGATTGGCTGATGGAGTTGATGTTTGCAGATTGGCTGGCTTTTTCGTAAGAACCTGTGTGGCTGAGGTATTGGCTGTGTGTCTCTCAGCCTCCTGTGTTGTAACAACCTGGGTACACACACCCCGACCCCCAAAGCAAGCAAACGGACACACACCATGAACACATAGCCAGGCCTCAAACTCGGAGCCAAACCAAAACCTGGAACATCACATCACAACCACCCGCTCAGGATATCACATCACGGAACTCAGGAGGTTACACCACAAAACCTCAGGATGTTACAACACAGCCAACGACCCAGGAGATTACGGCACAAGACCCAGGATGTCATAACAATAGAACTCAGAAGGTCATCACACAGCCCATGACCCAGGTCATTACAACCCAGATTACAGCACAAGACCCAGGATGTCACAACAATAGAACTCAGAAGGTCATCATACAGCCCATGACCCAGGTCGTTACAACATAGGAGGCTGATAAGACACACGGCCAATACCTCAGCCACATAGGTTCTTACGAAAAAGCCAGCCAATCTGCAAACATCAACTCCATCAACCAATCAAGAAATGACAACACAGCCAACATCCCCACCAGTATTTATAGAGAGACGGCAGCTCAGATCATGCTCAATCTTACACGGGAAAAGACCCGAACACACCAAGACCTGCGTGTGTGTGTGTGTGTGTGTGTGTGTGTGTGTATGATATATATGTAGGGTTACAATCCAAAAATAAATTGACATTGCTAGGCTAGGAAAAACTGTTGTAATATAATTGGACTCTTCCCCCCCCCCTCCCTTACACTGATTATGTAACTGCAATATCCTTTTGAAGTACCAAGTACTCCTTTGATAGAATGGGCTTTTAAATGCATCTCTAAAAAATAGCAAGTCATCATGCACTTTGCATAAGATGTGCTCGCTCAGCCTAATTTGGGGGGGGGGGAGAGAAATCCTTCAAATTCTTCATCTACTATCCCTTGTCATCTCCTATATTTAAGAACCAGATCCAGTTTTTCCTATCTCCTTTTTGCAGATATAAGCCATATCTCTTTTTTTCCTCTAAGCCAGAGTGCATCAATAAATAAAATGCCTTTGAATTGATAAAAACTAAAATGCAAAGTGTTCAGTAATAGAACTTATGAGCAACATTCACAATAAGATATTCTTTTAGCTTTCCAAGAAAAAACCTTTTGACTGCTATGACAAACAGTTCAAAGCAGCTGGCTGCTATATGGGAATAAAACGTTTTCAAAAGCCTGACAGAATTCTGTTAATACTAAAATGAAACAACGTAAGCCTCTGAATGAAAGAACTCTCTCCCCAGCAGGAAAAAAAAATGCAAATTGCATTATTTTTCCACTGGGAATTCTGCAACTAGTACATGAAATCACAAACCCACAGCACGAAAAAGGGTCATTTGTCAAATACCTTGGAATACCTGATATGTTATTCTCCAAGCTTTGGGATAAGAAGCAGCAAAGAGTTCATAAAGGACTCAAACGGAGTGCTTTAAGACACCACTTTATTTTCAAGATAACGGTAAGACACCTGTATAACTTTAAACTGGGCAGCAAAAATTAAAAGAATGTGAAAAATGGCTGAAGATTTTAAAAAATAGGCAAGTTATTTTATCAGTGAAAAGCTGCAATCTTCTTCCCCTCCAGCATTCTACTATTTAGAGGCTACTTGTATAAGCAATTAAATAAACTAGAACACTAGCTGTCATAATTATGCATCAATTCAGAGCCAAGAAAAACAAAAATATGAGGCCTACTCATCAGAAGGCATTCACCCTTGAAAGACTGTTTGCTGGGACTTTGCTGGATGTGAATGATAGAAATTCACATTAGCCAAATAAAAAGGGGTTTTGTCAGGACAAGGAGTCTGTTTCGTGATTTGGTGAAGCCTAGGTCAGAACATCTGATTCAAAGCCTACGATTTGGTTTGACAATGAAATATTGGCTAAAATGCACGGGGAAATGCTGTATGTTACAGAGAAACCATGATAGCCTCCAGTTTTTCAGACTACAGGTTTCATAAGTTAGACCCCGTATTGTTGCATATTTCGACTGCAGGACCTATAAAATAAACAGCTTAACATAACCTAGATGAATGCAGAAATCAGTAGTGTTTTGGATTAATCAAATTCCCTCATTAAAACAATGGCAAACAACTACTTGAATATCAACTTGCAGGGTTAATTTAGTATGTAGATCAGGAAAAAAAAAAAGAAACATCAAGTAATGGTGAAATTTTCACTTGTAATTGAAAATTAGTACTTCAGTCAAGATCTCATTTAGAGTTCTATGCTTATGTCAGATTTTCAAAATGGGTAACAGAGTCATTAAGAACTCCTAGAGCAAACTGTGTAAATTTCTACCTCTAACTATCCCATATGCCAGGGATAATTCTTTAAATTTTCTACCATTTTGAAATTTTCTTTACATTAAAAAAATATAAAGAGACATTGAATGATGTATGGAACTCAAAATAATGACGAAATAAAAATCTTATTATCTTATTATCTCAAATCATTTACTTGAGTTCTTTCTGACTTACATTTTAAAGCTAGTTTATAGCCCAATTTTTGTGCAAAAATCCCCGTTAATCTTGTAAGATTCTCTAAAAAACCAACTCGGGAAAGCAAAACTCCCCGGCGGGCGAACGCGCCCCCCCGCGGGCCGGTGCCTCGCCGGGGGGCCGCCGGGGGGGGGGGGGGGGGGGCCCCCCCCCCCCCCTTCTTCTTCTTTTTTTTGGTTTTAGTAATATATTTTTTCTTCCTTTAAAATAAGTTTCTACTCCCCATTATTTTTTTTTTTTTTTTTTTTTTTTTTCCCCCTCCTCCCCCCCCCCCCCCCCCTACTCCCCATACCCAATTTTTTTCTTAAATTTGTGAAATAATTTTTTCCTCCCCATTATCCTCCCAATTTACCCCCAAAAAAAAAAAAAAAAATTAAAATAAAAATAAGAGGTTATATTGAACAGATTGGGGTATACTGTAAATACGATGTATTTATCTGAATGTTGATTTAACATATGTATTACTATGTTTCCTTTTTATCCATTTTACCCTGGACTTATATCCTGCATTTTATTTATTTTCTATTTTGGATATAGTTGTAAGACTAATCAATCAATAAACTACCTATATATAAGAAAATATCTATCAGATGTATTGTTGAATATGTGAACAAAATTTAATAATAAAGTACGCAATCCCCCAGAAAGGCCTACTACAGAAAAACATGACTAACCAACATCAATTAGACCCCGTATTGTTGCATAATTCTGTTCTTCGATACCTTGTGAGCTTTCAAGAACCACACAATCAAGAAGGGACTATTTATACAATG
The DNA here is from genome assembly GCF_049901735.1 of Notechis scutatus. NCBI lineage: Eukaryota > Metazoa > Chordata > Lepidosauria > Squamata > Elapidae > Notechis > Notechis scutatus. The sequence goes on along the minus strand of NC_142010.1, from coordinate 188,305,416 downwards.
TGGATAGAGGTGGTATTCAGCCGGTTCGAATCGGTTCTGGCAAACTTGTAAGAGAAATTTTGAGTAATTCGGAGAACCGGCAAATACTACTTCTGGATGGCCCCTCTCACCCACCCTTGCCATTACCTCTTCTATATTCCCTTGTTTTTTTAGCTCAGCTGATTCACACAGCAGAGCAGATTGCCACACCTCAGCTGAGCTAAATAACCCTTCCAGGTACCTTAACAACACCTGCTATTTTGAACAGATAAATAATGTTGCAAACGTGATCTCCTCATACAGTGGTGGGTTTCCAAATTTTTTCCTACTGGTTCTGAGAGAGCACTTTGCGCGCATGCATGAAGGGCTCAAAGACCGCCCTTTGTATCAACACTGGTGAGCTATGCTGTTTTTCTCACAGGTTTAAAAAAATAATTACAGTCCATCCAATTTCAATATATTTTCTGCAAAACTCTTAGTCACTATTTTCCATTTTATCCATTTTAGATTTCTTATAGTTTTTTTTATATAAACAATTAATGTATCACATATAACAAGGAGCATCAACTTAACAAAATACAGTGGCTACCTTTCACACAAATAGTCATTTATAGCTTGTGCTACTAAATTGTAAACCCAAGCAAGAGCTACTTCAGTTTTGTACCAGTTAAATGCAATAGTGCAGATCTACTATTGGAACCTAATCATTTTTTAAACCTATTGGTTTATTGAAATTGATCAGTGCCAAAAATTACTTAGATATTAATATAATGGACGAAAGTGTGCACTTAAAGGGATGACAAATATTCCAAACTAGTTGAGGGAAAGAGTAGATAGCAGTGAGGAAGAATCAATTAAATTCATTATCAGAGAATCAAAAATACCCTGTGGCAGAATACTCAAAATGTTTCAAGTTTGTTCTTCTGGGACATGAAATATTTATACTACTCCAAAATAATTTTCTAAGTAGGGATGTTTGATTCTTTTAGAAGTTTTTTTTTTAATCAAGCATATCCTTAGCAAACAGGATAGGGACTTTATCCACTTGACAGAAGATACTGGTTCTGCAAATATTTGGAAAACTTTTCATAGCTACCCAGTGCCAAAAATAAAAGCACAAATCTTTTATAGTGATTTGAGTTACTATTGATGGATCTGGCAATTATTAAAACCATACAAATAGGAGGGAAAAAAGGAGGAACACAATCCAGGAATTGTAACATGATGTCATTAAATCTTAATTATAAAGATAGTAATAGTTTGTATCAACAAGGAAAGGGTTTTGTATGGTTACTTGGAGCTTAATCATAGTAAACCACCTATCCCATTTTTCTGTCTGGAGGAAGGCATGTATTTTAAGATTCCGTCTGAGACAGAATGGACTAATGTTTTGAGATTTTTCAAAAAGCAACCAGGACTAAATTTAACACCTACTTTGGATTAAAGCTACTTAATTAGGAACATGTGTTGAACTATTAGTCAGTATATGTGGATCTTAAATGTTGTATTTGTATTCAATACCAAAATTCGAAAAGCAACAAAATAAGTTAGTAATACTCTCATGAGATACCAAATGGTCATTTCTCCAATCTTGCTTAATGCTGTATTTTTGAAATAACTAGGCCTTTGTTCTGGCAAGGATTGACATTTTGCCCTCTTTCTAGAAGATTCCACAAAATGCCAAGTTTCCATTGTTTATTGTTATGTGGAATAGGTAGTATGGACACTTTTAGGCGCGTAGTAATGTTCATCATATGTTTGGCTGATTCATCCTATTCTTCAGAATTTTTGACCAAAGAGCTGGAATACAATTCTGTATTATTACTATTCTCATTATTACCTATAGAGTTAACTTAGTTTTGCACCTCTGTATGCTATTAAACTGTTCACTGATCTGCAAAATCTCTATTATATGGTATTGTAGTATTTTAGCTTAATTGTATAAGCTGGTTGTTTAGCACAGGGATGGGATTCAATCGGTGTTACTACCGGTTTGGTGTAAAAAAGTAATTAAGCTGTGCCGTCCGGACAGCTGAAAAGCCCTGCGCGTAGGCGCGCAGCGTTTGGAAAGCCTCTTTTTTCCTGCTTTTTCAACCTCAGCTATGCTGCGCAAAACAGCTGAGGTTGAAAAAGCAGGAAATAAAGGACAAGAGCCCAGGCGGGTGGGTGGGCCAAACAGCATCAGACACAGAACCGGTTCAGTGTCTGCTACTCTTCAGAGCTACCAGTTCTATAGAGCCGGGCAGAACCGGTAGTATCCCATCCCTGGTTTAGCATAATGAATTATCTGTCTATCAATCTGTTATCCAGATTTTCACTATAAGGTTTGTTCAAATTAAAGACAACAAAAAATCACAGAAAACTAAAAAAAAAAATCTTCAACAGAAGGACTCTGGATACTAAACAGAATCGACAGAAAAACTGTGATTTTTTTTTTAAAATTACATATGCCTCAAACTGGGGAAATCAACAAAATTTCAAGCCAAGCCTCACTTGAACACATATTAAATAATTTCTAATTTTTAAAAGATATTGGGGGGGAAAACAACAACCAGATAGTTTGAGTCAAAAGAACCCAATGAGAATACTGCTCAATTTGAATACGTGTTCAATTTGAAACTTTTGTGCCCAATTAAATATCAAGCAATAATTTTGATAAGTTGCATATTTCTGTTAAGGCATTATTTTCCTTGCTTTAAAAAAATTAAGACAGGTTGCAACACAAATATTGCTACAGTGCAACATTAATAGAAAAGCAAAGGGTTAAGCAAAAAATTCCTTATTCCAATACACTAGCAAGTGAACAAACAAGCTTGCTTTTAAAAACATATTTAACAATAGAACCAAACTACTGTATTATTCTAGATTTCTCGAAGTCTTATTCCCATACACATACAAACTAAGTAATTTCACTTGGAAAAAATACATATTTCTATACATACTTTCATTATGCTCCATTTTGCTTGCTAGTCATCAGTTCTGAAATATTCACTAGAAGCTTTAGTCATATCAAAAGGCATTTTGGGGGGGAAACTGAGGAAACTGTTAACACTTAACAAGTTGAAGCACTTGAAGCACTTTCATGCCAGAAGAAATATTATATAAGTTCTACTACTGTATAGTTTGGTGTTAACAACAACTATATTGTTGCACAGATAAAAAGAATTACATCTACTTGTTAAAGAATGTCTACGTATACCTTGACTTATTTAATATTGGAAGCGGAGTGCAAAAATAAATTAGCACCGAGTCCCCAGAACAGGTAATTTGACAATATCATATATTGTTCTAAAATACATTTATGGCAACAATTAAGCAAACCCATTGTTTGCTATGGGGGATTTTTGCCCAAAACCAGAATGTCATTTTTAGTAAAAAAATAAATAAATCATAAATGATGGTCACATGATTGCAGAACAATGCAAACGGTCATAAATGCAGGGCAGTTACTAAGTGTCCGAAATGCAGACGGGGAGGTACAGGGAGGGGGGACACGAAGTAGAGCCATCAGAACTTCAGAACTGGGTTATAAAAATCTTTTGGGAATCCATCATAACTTTAAACAGTCACTAAGCGACCACTCATAAGTAAAGGACTACTTATATTAAAATTGGCTGGGGGAATTGATCTGTGCATATTGTTGGACATTATACATCAGAAGCCTCTCTTTACCCTAAACATCGATACCACTTATGAATTGCCTACACTAGGGGTGTCAAACTCCAGGGGCCGGATCCAGCCCTCAAGGTGCTTAGATCTAGCCCGCAGGCCACCCTAGAAACAGCAGAGAAACACAGTGCCTCTCCCAGTGAAAAAACTGTGCACAGCCCCCAGCCCTATCCCCGAGCTCCATTTTCGCTGACAGAGGGCAGCAGAAGGCCGTCACTGCTGAAAACAGAGCTCGGGAGCCCGTTTTCTCTGGCAGAGAACTGTCAGATGCCCCCAACATGATGTCAAGCGGGCCACATCCAGCCCCCCAAGGTCAAAGACAACTCTGATTGTCTTTGGTCCTCAATGAAATTGAGTTTGACACCCCTGACCTACACTGTTGCCAGGAACTGCACTTTTGCTGAGAACCTTGAGAATGTTACCAATCATCACACCTGGCCTCACTTCCCTAGTTTAACCTAATTTTTTAGCAAATAAATCTAACAAATACTTTCCTGTCATCTAAATACCTATGTTTTTAATCATCTAATATTTAAACCATAGACATAAGATGAATTTTTCCAAGCATCACCAACAGGATTCTGAAGCCCATCTTACAGTATCTACATACCTGTGCAATTTTGAAGGGAGCAGGAAGATTAAACCAACCAAGTTGAAAACAACAGTTGATGTCTACCCAATATATATATATAGTGTTCTTAACAGAGATATGAGAATTGAAGCAACTCAAATCATTTAAGATTTCTCTTTGCTAAATTAATTGTGAGATCTCTGCAAACAACCACACTCGGATTACCCAAGCTGACTTGCCCCGAGGCCAACACATTTAATACATACACAAGCTATAAAGATGCATGATAACTAGTGATTACTAATTACATTTTAAGATGTTAACTGCAACTGATTGGAACACTTTCAGCATCATAGGAAGAAGTTTACTGGCATATATTCAAAGCATTCTACTATTTTAATCTTCTTAAGGTAGACCAAGTTAGTTTCTGAAAATTATGAAAAGAAATAAATACATAGATTAATTCACTTTCAGCTGAATTCTGCTCCTTACCTTCTTTTTGTGAAGGCATATCAACTTCTTGGCCATTTAGAATATGGTAAAAACTTATCAGCAATAGTGAATGTACCACTGCTTAATTCTAATGTTTTAGAACAAGGGTCTTCAAACTTGACAAGTTTAAGACTTGTGGACTTCAATTCCCAGAATTCCTGAGCTAACATGACTAGAGGAGGAATTCTGGGAGTTGAAGTCCACAAGTCTTAAAGCTGTCAAGTTTGAAGACCCCTGCTTTAGAATAAAAAGTTGAGGGTGCTGCTAAATCTGATTTCCATCAATTATTTCACCATTTTCTGAGTCTATAAAAGGGTATGATTAGCTGTTTAATTATCTAGGGATATAAACAGCAAAACCACCTCAGCATGATTTATTCTATTTTTATTTGTAGATCAATTTGTATACTACTTTAATCACAACTGTAGGCAGTTACATAACGGAATTACAATATAACCAAAAAAAAGAAAGAAAGAAGGATAAAATCAATAGAAAAAAAATGCATTTGGGAAGACTAACCCACACAAGTATATTCCCAATAAATCCATACTAGGCAGCTGAACCCACACAGAAAGATAATTAAATTGCAAGATAATCCTTTGGGATAATCTTTTGATAGGCTGAGTGTCAAAACCATTATGATCCTGGCATGAAAATTCTGGACAGAAATTGTTTATGATATCAACAAGGACATGGGAATATAGTAGTTCTTTTCCAAGAAAACCTAATATGTTAGTGGAAAACAAACTACATGCATTACTTTTTCAGTTATGAGCCAGCAATCAGAATACATCAGCTAGAGTTGGGTTCATGCCTTAATGCATAATGCCCTGATAATGCCCCTCTCAAGACAAATAGAAATTCAGCCATAATGGGGGATTGCTGTTTAGACTACAAAATTCATTGTTAGGAAGAATTTCGAAATACAGGTAGTCCTGAACTTACAACCACAATTGAGCCCAAAATTGGTATTATTAAGTGAGACTTTTGTTGAGATTTGCCCCATTTTACAACCTTTCTTGCCCCAATTATTAAGTGAATCATTGCAGTTGATAAGTTAGTAACCTGGTTGTTGTTAAGTGAATCTGGCTTCTCCTGGCTTGTCAAAAGGTCACAAAAGAGGATCCCATGACGAGTGGACACAGCAATGGTCATAAGTATGAATCGGTTGCCAAACATCTGAATTTTGATTATATGATCAGGAGGTTGCAAGGTTTGTAATTCTGAAAAATGGTCATAAGTCATTTTTTTTCAATGCCATTGTAATCTTGTACAGTCACTAACTGAACTGTTGTAAGTTGAGGACTATCTGTAATCTACAATAAATTAAAAAATAAAAGCATCTTTCTCTCTCAAATTAAAGTCCTGAAGAAACAGAGCTTAGCTACATTCAATATTTAAGTTTTAGTTGTATTCAAAATATTGCTGCTCTGGAATGTCAAGCAAAATTCAGATTCCCAATATTAAAATAGAAAATCATGTACCAGTCAGCTCCTGAGAACAAAAAAAATAATGAATCCTTTTATTACATTACCTAAAAGAATAGTTTGCTTCAATTATTAATTTGTAGATCACACAGAACGAAGTAAAAAATAAATCCTAACTAACTACAATTCTAATTCCACAGTACTTTTTACTTGTATTTATAGGCACCAAAGCAGCTCATATCTAAACAAAGTTGCTATAACTCATCCTATAAGCAATTCTACATTTCTTACACCAGCAGTTGCATTCGTATCACATATCTTCTTTCGAGAAGGGCTGGCCTAGCTAGTAAACCCTAGCTGGTAAAATCCCCAAAAGGCTGTAAAAACACAAAACAAAAGGAAAGCTAGCAAAGGACAGTTCAGAATGCCTGAAAAGTTGGTTTGAATGAAAACAGGATATGAATATAAAGTTCAAAACACAGACCTCATGCGAAGTACACAAGGTTTCAATATAAATGGTGGGGAAGTAGTGTAATACAGGTAGTCCTTAACTTACAACAGTTCTCTTACTGACCGGCACTGAAAAATGGCACTGAAGAGACTTATGACCATTTTCATACTTGTGACCATTGCAGAAGCCCCACAGTCACATGATTTACGTCTTCAGAAATTGTGGTGCTCCATCACTGGAGATTTTTAAGAAGAGAATGGACAGCCACTTGTCTGGAATGGTATAGGGCCGTGATGGCAAACCTGTGGCAGAACTAGCACGCAGAGCCATCTCTCCAGGCACGCCAGCTGTTGCCAATTACTCTTCGTTCTGGCGCGCTGGCCAGCGGGACTTCAAATGCACATGTGCACAAAAACAAGAACAGCCGCCAAGTTCACATGTGCGTGCTGGGAAGATGATCTTCCAATTCCCAGAGCACACATGTACGCTGGCCACCTGGTCTTTTGGTTTCTGCGTACCTGTGTACTACGTACCTGTGTACGTTTCTGCGTACATGTGTACGCGAAGACTTGCTGGTGCCAGAAACCAGATCATCTTCCCAGAAGCACTGCCAGCCAGATGTTCTAGACTGTGGACGCACGTCAGTGCCGCGGGCTTGAGCCATGCAAGAAACCTGTCAGGCAGGGAGGAAGGAAAGCCCAGGCCTGGCCATCCTGGCCAGCAGCACTGCTCCCCTTGCGCACTGGCCAGCTCGAGCATGGGACAGTTGACCGCCCAGCCAGCAAATGCTGCCCTGTCCACTGCTCCTGCTGCCGCTGGGTGCGAGAGCGCGCAGTGGTTCACTCACGCAGCCCTGCCTCCCCAAATGAGCAGCGGTGGCAAGCACAGGGCGAGAGACAGGAGCGAGAACTGCTGTCACCCTTTAGCTCCTGGCGATGGAAGGAGCAGCAGGCAGGGCAGCATTTGCTGGTTGGGCAGTCAATTGCTCCGCCTGCTGCTCCTGCTGCCGCACGTGTGCACCACCACCGCCCCTTCGGCCCCAGCAGTGACAGTTCTCCTGTCTCTCCCCCTGTGCCTGCCCCTGCTGCTCTATTGGGGAGATGGGGCTGCACGTATGCACCACCGCCGCCCCACTGGCCTTGACAGTGGCAGTTCTTGCTCCAGTCTCTCATCCTGTTGTGGCTACTGTTGCTGCTCTTCTGGGGAGGCAGAACTGCGCAGGAGCTGACTCCACACGGGAGGAACGTCTGTCCGGCGCCAGGGTAAGAGGCGGCATGCTGGCCAGGAAGCAATCACACTCCCTTGGCAGAAGTAGGGGGTGAGTTCTGTTGGCTTGTTCTCGGTGGCAGGCTGGATAGGGGTGCTTCATCCTGGCCAGAGTTGGGGCGAAGCTCTCCAACTCAAGCCCCAGAAACACCGACGCCCTTTTCCTTCAAGGCCAGGAACGAGCTCCAAGTTCCCAGGAGTTGCGGAACAGGGTTATAGATGGGGATGTCCCACCATCCCAACGGGAATCGGGGGGCAGGCAGGCAGGCCTAAGGACACCCATAAGGCCAGGCAGAGCCAGCACATATGCACCAGAAACCAGAAGATCAGGCGCACCGGAAACCAGAAGACCATCTGTTCTTTTGGTTTCTGGCATGCGGGTGCACATGCGTTCCCATTTTGGCACTCGGTGCCGAAAAGGTTAGCCATCACTGGTATAGGGTCTCCTGCTTGAGCAGAGGTTTGGACTAGAAGACCTCCAAGGTCCCTTTCAGCTCTATTCTGATTAAATAAGATTAGCTATAGTTTACTCTGAAATGTCTTCCTCTAATGTCTAAAAAAAGCCATACAGCTGGAAATTCTGTGCAAATCCTATAGTTTGTACCCAACGTTATGCCATAAAGTGATTTATTTTGAGGTTCCATGAAAACCAGGACTTTTAACCAATCATTCCATTTATCCATGTATGGGTTATGTGGTTTGAGTTCTATCTATAACACCTACATTGTAAAAGAATTGGGATGAAGCTGTAAGAAGTAATTTTTCTTCCTATCTCAGAGAAGATCTATCACCTCTTCAGAAGTGAAGATAGCAAAACGCTGTTCATATTTTCACATGGTAAGGTATAGGTATCTGGAAATCTTCTGGCTAGTCCACACACTTCCTGTGTTAAAGATGGACATCAGTGTTAGGGAAGCAGAATTTGACCAACCTGCCAATGCAGCCCTACACTTAATTGGCATAATGTCAGAAACATGGACTTGTTCAATTTAATTTCTGGAAGAGAAATCTCCATCTTCTCTCCTTGGTACTTTTCTGGAGACTCACTTGAAAATTAAGAGTGGTTTTCTTCACCATCAATCAAGGTCAGCTTGAAGCAGTCTTTATTTTCATCTGTAACACTACTCTAGTTCACATATAAATCTAGTCTTTCTTCTAGCCTTTCAAAGCTCAAAGTGTAACACACACACACATACACACAATCCGTTTTGGAAGCAGCTTTGGGTGCCCTTAATGGAGGGAAAAATTAGAATTGCTAAGAGATTTGAATTCATGTTAGGAAATTATCTGGTTAAGATATACAGCACAGTGGTTAGAATGCAGTATTGTAGGTTAACTCTGCTGACTGGTAGCATTCCGATCTTAACTGACTCAAGGTTGATTCAGCCTCCCATCCTTCCGAGGTTGGTAAAAGGGGGGACCCAGATTGTTGGAGACAATATGCTGACTCCGTAAACCACTTACAGAGGGCTGGAAAACACTGTGAAGCAGTATATAAGTCTAAGTACCATTGCTATAATGCATGTTGCACTCACAATGCATTCTAGACTGAGCAGTAGCATAACTATTTTGTTTACTTTTCTGGCCCATCTTTCCCTTCTTAAGGAAGGCTTTCATGTTTATCTAGTATTAATAACGAATCTTTTTTTTTTCTTGGCCTACTACAAAGATTCACTTCAATGAACCTAAAGAACACCCATGCACTATTCTGATCAAACACTTTTTCTTCCATACACTCGTCTTCCTGAGGCGGTTCTTCTGTGGCAGCTTCCTTATCAGAAGGCGGCAGACATAACATACAATGTCTCTCCTGAAAAAAATCTGAGGTAGATTTTTATTACAGGTAATAGCTAAAGGATTCGGTTAAAAAGAACAGCGAAGCAGCAAAAATTCCCCTTTGTTGAATTTGGCACTGTATAGGCAGTCCCCACCTTACAACCAAAATTGGGCCCAAAATTTCTGTTGCTAAGTGAGACATTTCTTAAGTGAATTTTTCCCCTTTTTATGACCTTTCATCAACAATTGTTAAGTAAATCATTGCATTTGTTAAGTCAGTAACATGGTTGTTAAGTGAATCTGGCTTCCTCTTTGACTTTGCTTGTCAGCAGCTCACAAAAGGTAAACACATGACCCCAGGACACTGCAACCATCCTAAATGTGAGTCAGTTGCCAAGCATTTGAATTTTGATCAGTTGACCATGGGGATGCTGCAATGGTAACTTTGAAGTTGATGACCTGTTGTAAGTCAAGGACTATCTGTATTGGGAGAGATTAATTATGGAGTTCTTCTCTTCTACCTGAATATCTAATATTGGGAGATCAGGAGATACAATGAATATTCTAAAATGTAGAAGCAAAAAAAGCAAATAGGTAGGATTGAGAAAGTCAGGAAGGTCAGACAAGACTTTTTTAGAGACACAAAACCTGCACTGAAAATATGTAAAGAAGATGTTTCTGTAGGAAATCTGGTTGTTGGACAGAAAATAATAAATATTGCTTCTCTTCTTAAATATTGCATTTTTTGAAACTTTTTTCTTTTTTTTCTGTGAAGAGAATAAAGCTGCCTTTGCCCAAGCAAAGGAGGAGAGGCAATCGATTGCGTCCATCCTGGCTGAGAACTGAGTCTAAAGCTCGGAGTGGCCACCCACGGTTGGTGGAGCTAAGCTAATTAGCTTTTGACAAGACTCAGTCCAATCAACTAGGAAAAGAGCAACTCATGCCTGACCTATCGCAGCCTTACAAGGGAGAAAGCCGTGGTGTTCCATTGCTCACTCTAAAACAGGGATGTCAAACTCGCAGCCCGCTGGCCAGATGTGTCATGCGCTGGACATGCCACCTCCATTTTAGTGAAGGGAGAAAAAGTCATGATACATCACGCAACAATGAGAGTTTGACACCCTTGCTCTACACTCTACACTCTTTGAAAGAGCTTTATAGCTCCCACTGCCTTAAGAAAGTTCAAAACATTCTCAAAGATCCATCTCATCCTGGGCACCCTTTTTTTTGAACTATTACCATCTGGCAGACGGTACAGAATAATAAAAACAAGGACAAATAGGCTGAAAAACAGCTTCTATCCCAGGGCAGTAGCTCTTTTGAATTCTGCTGTATAGTGCAGTGTTGGCGTGGTGTCAGGGGTTTCCGGTTCAATGTGTGAAGGGTAAAGGATGTGTGTTTGTGTTTATTTTCATGGTCATGGTCATGATTTCCAATATATAGTGGACTTTCCAACAAAATCTCTAGGATAAGCCTTTAACTTACAGTTTATATTAGATTGTGGGAGGAAATTGCTAAAAAGGAAACTTGGAATATGATCCCTTAATTATTCATTGTTGCTATTTTTATTTGTCCTTCATTATGCATGTCACTTGGCCAAGTGCGAGAGAACATAATCTAAAATTGAAGACAAAAAAGACTGAAGAAAAGAAGTAAAATCACAAGACAAAAAGCAGTATATGGCTATTTCAGTTGTATGCATGATTAGAGATATAGCTTCAGTCCAGAATAAAAAAAATAGAAAACTTGATGGAAAAAATGGAACAGAAGACTTCAAAATAAAGGTTGAGTAAAAAATATTGCTCCTGGGGAGGAAATCTATGGCAAATCTAGACTGCATACTAAAAAGCAGAGACATCACCCTGCCAACAAAAGTGTGTATAGTCAAGGCTATGGTTTTTCCAGTTGCAATGTATGGCTGTGAAAGTTGGACCATAAGAAAGGCTGACCACCTGGTTTACCAAAGTGGAAAAAAGACCCGAAATGACGAAAGAAGTTTGACACCCCTGCATTATAGAGACCTCTAGACTTTGCTACTGATGACCTAGGTGTACCTTTTTCCTAAAAAAGAAAGAAATCTATGTAGATATTGGAAGAAAATTGATGTTACCATCAGAATCACCATTGTAGGAAAATAATATAAGCATTCCGTTCCATTCTATACCATTCTGTGAACTTTGGTAATTACTGATTGACACTGTCCATCATAATTGAATAGGACAGATGGACAATGGAATTAAGCTGTTTTCTTTTCTTGTGGGGTCCTTGAGCCTCATGTCTGTTGCACAGACCAGGTAAGACGTGGTTTATTTTGAAGTAAATATGAAAAAAGATATCAGAACCTGAAATATTGAAAATAGCAAGTTCTGAATACTTGACCCAATATTAGACGATTTTTAGATCCACTCAGACATGCCTTTTATATTCTTTAATGATCCTCAGAAATTTGAAGAATATTCCTTTAGTCTGATGCATTAAGAATCTCTTATCAAGAAATATTACAGAATTGCCATGGCTACTGAGCATCAGAAACAATGCTTAAATCAGGGCTACCAAGTAATGAAGTTTGCAAATAATTGAGTCTTGAAGATGGATTTTCACTTTACATCATATGAATTTTTATTTATGAATTGAGTGGTTTTACCCTAAGCTTTTATCTCATTTGCAATTTCCTAAACGAAATACAAAGTGCCAGTGATCGTTTGCTGCAGCCTTAAATGATTTAGATCTGGATCACATACAGGCAGCTTGACTTATGGATATTATCAATAATTGCTCTTCATGGTTTGAGGTCAGATATTTTCCAGTTGCTACCTCAAACGTTTTGGAATCTGCGTTCTTTCTTTGGGAATTTGGGCAGTTTAGAAAAGAGTAGGGAAAATATTCCCCATTACCACAAATTTTTAAATAGGAAATGTGACTGTTTAAATCAAGGGTCTTCAAACTTGGCAAGTTTCAGACTTGTAGACTTCAACTCCCAGAATTCCTAAGCTAACATGACTGGAGGAGGAATTCTGGCAGTTGAAGTCCACAAGTCTTAAAGCTGTCAAGTTTGAAGACCCCCGGTTTAAATGGTTTTGCTGTCTTATTTACTTAGGGCGTACAACTGTTGTAAGTCGAGGACTACAATAGAAAACACTGATGTCACCAAAGTCATTCTGACTTAGACTCCAAATGGAAACTTACCTCAAAGGTTAACTGTCTAATAAAGATGCATACTTGATTTAGCCTGGGATAAAATTAGTACTGGAAAAGAACTTGTGCTCATCATTTAAAAAAAAAATCCAAAAGAACCATTAACAATAGATATCAAACTATCAACAGACATTTCTGTTTTGGGCTATAGATTTTGTCCTCCATTACTGTATTGGTTTATTTTCTTCATGTTTTGTGTTGATGCTCCCTGAATTAGGCTCTCACATGTTAAGTATGCAAGTGGCCCATGAATATAAACATTTTTTCTGTCGTGTTACATCTCTCTTAGTTTTCAGGAGGCCAGGTAATATGTTTTAATAACTATATAACAACTTGGAGGGGGGAGAGTTCCAGTTCGATCTGTTGATGCAAGACAGCCTATGGCCTTCTGAATATTTAGTGCTAGAACATTATATAAATACCTCTTTATTCATTATTAATTTGTTTTATAACCCACTATTTTCCAAGTAGGAAACAGAGGAAACTCCCTTCCATAGTAGCAAATCTTATGAAGCAAGTTAGTCTGAAAATGACTGATTCAAAATCACCCAGTGAACTTCTATGGATAATAGTGAACCTAAATCTGTATTTTCACATTTTACTACATATTAACCAATATGCCATGTAGGCTAGCAACTATTTCTGTTACATGGTCAACCAGAAACATAATTGTGTGTGAACCAAAAAAACAAAAGCTTTGGAAATAAAACAAGAAATCTACTAAACCCCAAGGGTTCAACTTACTGAGAAAAAACAGACATGATTTAAACAGTTTTAAGATTCCTAGTTATTTCTAGATTGGATTGGTATTGTTATGTTCCCTATCTGGAGCTGCCTTTGAAAAGTATACAGGAATTTTGATTTACTAGGGTGAGAATATCTAATTATACAATTTGTTTCATTTACATTGACTTCCAAATTCAAACCCAAATTATGCCTTAAATGCTCTGAATAGCCTTATGCTAATAATATCTTAATAATCATCTAAAAATTACTTATTATCACAGAACGTTTTTATATGTTATGAACCACCTTCATCCATGTTAAATCTGCTAAAACTTTTTAATTCTTACTGAAGCTCTGTTCTCGACTTATGTTGAGGGACAGCAGGTCTACATGACAAATGTACAAATAGATCAACGTTAACCAACAAGATCAGGTGAGAAATCAACAGCACAACATTTCTTTGGGGGTAACTATCCCATTTTAGCCACGAACATTTCCAGATTAACTAGAGGAACTTCTCTAATAACTTCATCTGATTTACTCCATGACTTATACACACTTTCTGTATTAACCATAATATTCAATGAAGCCCAGAATCCTACAAATCCCAAAAATACCATTCAAAACTTGATTCTACACTCAATGCAAACATATTAGCTGCAAAATGATAAACTTAAACCTCTAAGTCAGGGCTGTGGGCCAGATGCATCACGCACTGGCCATGCCCACACCTGGTTTAGCGAAGAGGAAAAAAGTCCCAATATGTCACGTGATACCGCCATGACATGAGTTTAACACCCCTGCTCTAAGTTATGTTACAGATATTTTAAATTTTTATAAGGAATTCTTTGTACCATCTGTATTATCTTATCCTGAACGTATAAGACAATAGCCATGGTTGTCTGTCACCTGATATTTACCCCTTAAAGCCTATATTTTAAAAAAAGATTTCTCCTGTCATCTGGGCAAACTAGAATTGCATCTGCAAAGTCCTTGAAAAAAAGATGTAAATAACTTATTCCTGTTCCAGCCTAATCAGATTATTGAACTGCAGAGGCAACTTTTCACAAGCTTTATTAAAGATATTCTATCACAACTATGACACTATCTCTGTAAGGTATGTATTATCTCTGTAGGGCACGTACTATACTTCTTACTGAAAGCAAGTCTTTAATGAAAAGAAGAAACTATTTGAACATTTGACATCCATACACTTGCTAGAGTGGTCCAAGTTCTACTATTATAATAACAATCACTAGCCAATGAAGCTAATGAAGATTAATTTGAATCTGAACTATAGTGGAGTTGCATTAGTATAACTAAGCCCAAACAGCAGTAATTCTGGTGTTAATACGCTCTGTTTCAACAACATTTAATGGGGTCAGCAGAGAGTTATATAGATAACCAGAGTAATCAATAATAATTTACACAGAAGCTATCATGTGTTCTTAGTGGAGGAAGAAAGCAAAAACTCTACGCTACTTGAGATTCTTTCTCCATAGCAAGAAGTCTGAGCCTGAATTGGAATATTTACTACATCAGAAAAAGTATTATATAACTTAAATCTTGAAGACTCTCTATTTTGGTTGTGGTTGTTTACCACTCAGTGTCTAAGATCAGCAGACAATAGAATGAGGTGTGTGTGTGTGTGTGTTACACATATACATACACAGTGGTGGGATTCAGTTAGTTTGCACCAGTTCAGGCGAACCAGTTGTTAAATTACCCATACACCTTGCTATCAAAGAGGATCCTGGGAGCTGCACTGCAATGGAGAAATAGAGGCGACAGAGTAGCCAGCACGAGGGAAGGAGAAAGCTGCTTTTCCTCTTTCTTCTCCCTGCTCCTCCTCCTCTTCTCGTGCCGGCCACTCCCTAGCCTGTTTCTTCATTGCACCACAGTGCCCAGGATCCACTTTGGTAGCGGGGTAGTGGTGGTGGTTATTTAACAACCAGTTCGCCCAGGGTCATGTTGGCCATCACGGGAGCTCGTCCCACATGTGCAGTGGAGCTGGAGGACAGGGATGGGCCACACCTCCCATGACAGCCAACCTGACCCTGGGCAAACTAGTTGTTGAATTACTTGACTCTCACCACTGCACGTACATATATACATACATACATATAAGCTTGTCATTCGCCAAAGAGCTTCTTCACAAACTGATCACAAACTAAGTTTTCTTCTTCCTGTAAGAGACTAATACAAGTAAGTTGTACTTTTAAGATACACATTTTAAACAAATTATTCTATGCTCTATTGTACTGTATCACCGTTCTTCACTGAACTAGTTTTGTATCTCCGAGCAAAAGGAACACAATTCATATTGTCCTATTTTTTCAATCACAATTCAACTTTGCCAGCCCATGACTGAAACACTTAGATGTTCTAACGAGAAGGCTATGGACAAAAATACATAGCTTGCCCGTGAATATTCGGAGTCTACTATCAGAACAATTAATTCTTGTAACATCATTACTGTGCTCCAAGGCACAGTAAGAGAACACGTCAAATCAAAGTAAGTAAGACAAAGCAACTTGATGACTTTTCAATAAAAAAAAAAAATGTTTCTCACAATGCCATTATATATTTGCCATTGATGCAGTGAAAGTCTTAACTGGCAATGCGTGTAAAAAAATAAAACTTCTCACCAAAAACATCTCTGAAATGGGCGTTGGTATAATTACCAGAGAACACCCTTTCTATCTATGCTGCAAGAGAGCCCAGGAATGGGATATAACTCCTCCCTCTGATGTCATAAGCTAAGTCTGCCACTACATAAAAAGCCAGCCCCTAGCTGGCTCTCAGCTTTTAGGTGAAGATTCTTGACAGACATAATATGTCTCTGGAAGATAGTGAAATTAATTCACTCACTCACACACACACACCAAGACCAGATGCGCAAGGGTGGGGCTGGACTCTTGCAGCGTAGATAGAAAGGGTATTCTCAGGTAATTATACCAATGCCCATTCTCATCCACGCTGCGCTGAGAGTCCAGGAATGGGACATACCAAAGCCTGCATGTCCACCGGAGGGCCATCGTCTGGTCCACTCACTCCAACTGTGGGACAACCTTTTGAAGTACCCTTCTTCCAAACGTGGCATCAGCAGAGGCAAAGGAATCCAGGCGATAGTGCCATATAAACGGCGAAGGAGATGCCCAGGTAGCTGCACTGTAGATTTCTTCAAGGTTCACCTGGGTAGTCCAGGCGCCAGAAGTCGCAGCACTTCTAGTGAAATGTGCTGTTAGGCACTGGCAGGGACAAAATCTGGTAGGCCTTGGAGACACATGCTCTGATCCATCTACCAATAGTAGATGGCGAAGCCTTGTTCCCCAAAGAATTAGGATGAAATGATACAAACATGGCCTTGGACTTCCAAAAAACCACAGTACGTTTGATGTAGATGCTCGTCTTACATCCAACGTATGCATGCCACTTGTCCTCCAACTCATGGTGTGGGGCTTGGGGCAGAAATCTGGTAACACTATGTCTTGTGCCCGATGGAACCAAGAATTTACTTTAGGAACAAACACAGGATCTAGCCTCAGAACCACCTTGTTTTCATGGAAAATGCACAGATCCTGTCTAACTGAGAGTGCCGCAAGTTCCAATACTCTCCTGGCTGAAGTAATGGCCATTACAAAGGCCACTTTGATGGTCATAAATTGAAGCGATACAGATTTGAGAGGTTCAAATGGGGGTCCCGCAAGGGCCTGCAAAACTCTAGGGAGATCCCAGGTGGGATACCTGTGAACTACAGGGGGGAGCCTAGATTAGAAGCCCCCTTCAAAAACCTTCAAACTGAAGGATGATGAGATGAAGATGAATAATTGTCCCAGGACAACACTGATGACAGAGCCGCCACCTGACAGCAGAGGATGTTAGGTGCCAGCCCTTGCTCTAGCCATCTTGAAGGAATACTAACACATCTGTGACAGATGCCGAAGTGGGATCATGGGCTGATTTTGAACACCAAATGGAAAAGACCCTCCAGGTAGCATCGTAGATGAGAGTAGTAGAAGGCCTGCGAGAAGCCTGGATGGTCTCTATCACCCTGTCAGGGAGATTAGAATCCCTCAGAGATTGCCCCTCAAGCGCTAAATGGCTAAGCAGAACCACTGAGGATCTGGGTGTAATAAGGCTCCTTGATGGCGAGAGATCCTGCTGGCCGGGATCTTCCACAGCTGGGCTACAGACAGATTCACCAGATCAGCAAACCAGGGTCTCCTGGGCCAATGGGGTGCCAGGAGTATGAGCTCCACTTTTCCTCCAACATCTTCCGAATGACTGCCAGAATGATAGGAAGAGGGGGAAAGGCATAGAGGAGACTTGGAGGCCATTTGCTCCAAAGTGCATTGGTCCCCTCCATCCTCTGGGTCAGAAATCTGGTGAAGAATCTGCTTACCTGTGTGTTTTGAGGGGTGGTGAAGAGTTCTACTGCAAGAGTTCCGAACCTGTGGGACAGATGGATGGAGACTCCATTCCGACTGATCGACTCTGGATCGACTCAACCAGTCAGCCTGGGTGTTGTCGACCCTTGAAATGTGGTCCACCCTGATGGAAAGGTGTCTCTCCCCCCGCCGCCCCAGGCATTCTGCTTCCCTCATCAAGGCCCTGGACCTGGTCCTCCCGTCTGTTGACATGTGCCTTTGCGGCCACATTGTCCATCGTGACCAACACGTGGCGACCTGTCACTCTGTTCTGGAAATGCTTCAGGGCTAGGAAGATCGCCTTGAGCTCTGGCCATCTTATGGGGCAGGCCCTATCTACCCGAGACCAACTTCCCTGGGCTATCTAGCCAGCTAGATGAGCCCTCCAACCCTGAAGACTGGCATCTATGATGAGCAGGACTCTGTCTGGTTTCTTGAATGGATATCCTCTCTAGACTGCTGGAGATTGCCACCATCTGAGGAGCAGAGGATCTGTGGTGGAACCTGAACCTAATGGAAGTGTGGCTGGTCCCTGCCTGTTGAAATGGCAGCAGGAACCATTGAAGAGCTCAAACATAGAGCTGTGCCCACGGGACGATGTGCCAATGCAGGAAATCATTTTCCCGAGGAGTTTGGACAGGTGAGACAAGGGGACTGTGCACTGCCTTCGAATCTGAAAGATGAACTCGTTGAGGCTCTCCCTGCGATCCGGGAAGAGAAATACCTCGCAGAGAGACTTATCTATGATCGCATCGAGATGAAGTAGTCTAGTTGTGGGAGAGAGATGGGTTTTCTTGAAGTTGATAGAAAACCCGTGGTCTTGTAGGAACTGCAACGTAGTGTGGAGGTCGCGATGGGCAGAGTAGATCGATGCCAACTGAATCAGGATGTTGTCCAGGTAACATTGGACCCTCACTGGAACAACCTGAAGCGAAGCTGCCAAAGCTGCCAGGACCTTGGTGATGACCCTTAGGCCGATAAGAAGCTGAATAGAAGGGCCTGATATTGGAAATAGTTGTTCTGGTAACAGCAATGAAGAAACTGGCGGTGATGGAGCCAGATGGGAATATGGAGGTCTATGGAAGAGAGAAGATCGCCCTCCCGAACGCTCTCTAGGATTGAATGCAAAGTCTGAATCTTAAAATGCCTGTATGGGATGAACCTGTTCAAAAACTTGAAAGTCGAGAATGGCTCGCCACCCTCCCGAGGCTTTTGGGATCACAAAGAGATGAGTAGAAGCCTAGCCCTCGTTGATCCACTGGAACCAGCTACATGGCTCTTATGTCCACAAGGTGTTGAATGGCTGATTACATGAGGGCCCATTAGGAGCTGTCCCTAGAAAACAAGCAGGAGACAAAAAAAACATGTGGGTGGGGAGAGGAACTCAAGCTGGAGACCCAACCTCACCGTCCTGAGCACCCAAGAGTCCAATGTCAACTCCTCCCATCTGGAGGTGAAGAAGGCCAAACGACCTCCGATGGGTGGGAAGAAAGGGCATTCATTTGGAGCATCAGAAACAACGACCTCCTCCTCTTCGAAAGGGTCTGTTGCTGCCTGCCTGCAGCCTCAGGTTGTTGCTTCTGATGAGGAGGGAAGTTCTCTGGCCCCGAGAGAAACGAGCGGAAGACTTGGGATGAAAGGAAGGTCGATAGTATGGTGCTAGACAATACTCTGACTTCTTCTCCACTGAGGCGAGAACCTTTCTCTTGTCCCTGGTTTCCACCAAGTATGCCTCCAGGGCGACGCCAAACAGTTTTTTTCTCCAACGCAGGGAGTGGAGGCCAGCTTCCATTTTTGCTGGGAATCATACTGCCAATTTCGCAGCCAGAGGAGCCTCCTGGCCATCACTGATGATGCCATGGCCCATGATGCAAATTTTGCCGAATTCAGTGTACCATCCGCCATGAATTCTGACGCCGCAATGATTTTATTTAGGTATTGATGTGACCTAAAATTGGTGGTAGGAAGCCGATCTTGCAGTTGGCGCAGCCATCGCAGAGATGCCCTCATAAAAAACGAGGATGCTGTGGAGCCCCGGACCACCCAGGTCACTGCCTGGTGGGTGTGCTTAAGAGTTTGCTCTGACCTTTTGTCCTCCACCTTGAGCACATCCTCTGGCTTAGTGGGAGAGTGCCTGATGTTGAAAACGAGGCAACCACTGGGGCATCCACAGCTGGAACCAGGAGAGCATTGACCAAGGAAGGGCCCATGTTGTAAAAAACGCCTGTCGTGTGAAGAAGGCTGAGGCCCTGTCCCAGGGGAGGCACACTTCTCCTTGAACAAATCCAGAAATAACAGCAGGGATGGAAGAACCTCTGTATGGACCACTGACTTTGAGAAGAGAGAGTCCCCGTGGATAGTAGAAGCTGCTAGAAGTTCTGGAGCCACGTCCTCCGGGCTTAATTGGGCTGTGACCAAGGCCTTGTGTAGGAGCAGTTTAAACAGGGAAGGTTTAAAACCACTGCTGATGGGGATTGATCAGACCTAAGCCCTTCCTCCTCTGATAAGTTAGGATCCCTGATCTCACCTTCCTCTTCCTCTGACATGGAAGAGTGACTGTGTAATCCCTCTCCTCATACTCGCCCCAATCAGATTGGGTAGATGGGCATCTGAACTGATGTTGCCTGGGAAAACCCCTCTGAGATGGGGCTCCTTGGAAGAAAGCAGAGAACAGGGACTGATACCCCCCCCCCAAGGAGCGGGGTGCTGGGAGCTTCCCCTATGAGAGTGCCACCCATTACGTGGGCCAGTTGAGCAAATTCAGCTGTGAGGCCCCTTTTTGGTAGTGGCTGCTCCTCCAACAAAATGTCTGACTTCCACCCAAAATGGCCACCCACCATGTGTGCCGGCTCTAGGAAGGCTTTGTTGCCTCACTCGCTCCCTAGGCTCTCTAACAGCCCTGAGGGATCAAACAAACACTTATCTTCTATCAGCTGAGAGGTGGCAAAATGAAGCTCTGAAAATCAGCTGTGAAGTGGTAAGGTGGAAGGAACTGCGTGGGAGGCTTGCAGAGTGTTCCCTGGGTTCGCAGGTCCCTCGATGGCAGCGCCAAAGCCTTGATGCTGCAGGAGAACGGATTCCCGCTCCCCTTGGGCACAGCTCAACTGGGGCCCCAGGAGCTGTGTCGAAGCTTTGAAACTGCTTCTCTTCTGAAACTGCTTCTCTACTGTTTTTGCTAATGATTTTTTGCGTTTAGCTCTTTCTCCTACACTAGCTCTTTAGAAGTAAAAGCTGGGGAGCCAACTAGGGGCTGGCTTTTTATTTAGTGGCAGACTCAGCTCTATGACATCAGAGGGAGGAGTCATATCCCATTTCTGGACTCTCGGCGCAGCATGGATGAGAATGTACTGTACAGCATTCTAAAGTGGTCAACAAAAAATACTACTCAAAATACATCTAGTAATCATTGTTATCCAATGTTCAGAGATTTTAAGTGCGGAATCCAAAGCAACCAAGGGATATTAGGCATACTGAAATAACCAGGTTACTTCATATTTACTGATGGTTAAAAACTAGAATTATAAAATTACCAAAAATTTATTTTGAAGCAACATGGAAAGTTTTGAAGACAGGGAAGTATAAAAACGGAGACAACCGAAATAGTTAATATTTTACAACTTTTTATAGAAATAAAATCACTGTTAATTTGGTTGATAGCACTACTAACAAAGATACCCAATATTTATACAAATTATTCAATTACTATTATTCATTTGAGCAAATTTGTTATAAATGAAACAAAAAGCTAGTGATCTAAGAAACATAATTTCTTTCAATTCTGCCTGTTTAGGAAAATTAAACAAAAAGATAACATTAAAACCAAAATAAGCCTCCAAAACTGAAGCCTGTTAGCAGTTACAAAGGCTTCTGAATTCTCTTAATAATTTCCATGGAATTCAGAAAATTTTAATTTTTCGGAATGAAGATGACTTTAGCATGCTGTTCAGTTCTTAAGTTAGCATGAATATTTCAATAGATTATGCTGCTTAGTAGATTTTGTGATACTATTTTTATTTCTTTAAAAAAATTGGAAATATTTAGTAGCTTTTTTCAACTTTTTGAAAAAAAGGGGGGAGGGAAATTCTTTTTCTAGATGCTTCCATTTTCCCTAGAATTTTAATCCTACAATTGTTAATATTAAGTGGAACAGCAAACCCAACCACAAAATCATTCTTTTCCCCAAAAAATGTAATAGATGTTAATTACTGAATTTCCAAACCTTATTCCTGAAACTTTAATTTTTTCCTGAAGCTAGCTAAAATAGAATAATATAGTTTTTATATAGCTATAAGGGTTCAAGTGTTAGAGAAAAAGTACACCCGTTCTTATATTTGACTTCATTAACATCTCTCAGAAGTCTTACATTCTTTTCCTTTGTGTTTTTCCCACATGCGCAGAGTGCGCTTTTCAAAGCGACTGAATGTTGAACGTTGTGACAGGAACTGACTGTCCAGCTTCTTGCCTGAGCCTGACATCGTGAGCTGAGTGAGAGCGAGTGGCTCAAACTCACCCAGCTGACTTTCATGCCTAAGATAAAGCTAGAACTCACAGTCTCCTGGTTTCTAGCCTGCTGCCTTAACTACTGGATCTTTGGCTCTGTATTATAAAAAGGCTTACATACACATTGTATAGTATGTTTAATAATTTAAAGCAGCCGCTCCCCAACCTTTCGGGCACCAGGGACCGTGGAGAAAAGTTTTTCCACGGACCAGAGGCGGGAGGGCATGATTTTGTATGCTGCCTGCATCCCTGGGGCTTCCCTTGTTTGCGCGACCCGCTTGCTGGCATGCCGCAGACCGGTGCTGGTTCGTGGACCAAGGATTGGGGGATTCTGGTTTAACAGACACATAATAGAATTCTATTCATTTAGGTAGTGACTAAGTTAGTCCATTAAAGTGCTCGAGAAGTACATTTTAGTAATTAAAGCTTGCTTTCAAAAAACAAATTAGTATGAATGCTTCATTGAAGCTTTTGTTTTATTGGGCCGTTAAAGCCTACAAGTACACCTATGACAGTAAAAGCAGCCCAAATATAGCCAGTGTTTAACTTCAGTTCACCACTGAATAATCTGCTTAAGCTAAAACAAATTTAGTATACATAAAAGTGATATTGCCTTCCACTGAGGACAGCCAAATCCAGAAGGGTGAACCCAACTGCATACATATCCTACGCTGAGCTACATAAGCACTTATGTTGTCCCTTCCAATTCACTTCACAATGTTCTTTAATGCTACAAACTTGTGAGGAATATTAATATCTTTTTTTAAAAAAATGCCATGAAGCTAGAAATCAGGAGATTAGGAATTCTAGTTCTGCCTTAGGTATGAAAGCCGGTTGGGTAATTTTGGGTCAGTGTCTCTCTCTCAGCCCAATCTACCTCACAGGATGGTTGCTATAGGGAACATAGGAGAAGGAAGGAGTATTATGTTCGCACTTCAGTTATTTATAAAAAGTAATAAAGGCAGGATAAAAATAAATTAATACAAAATAAAATAAACATCAGATGTCATAGAAATCAAAACCTTCGAACAGTAGCAAAAAAGAAAACAAGCACTTTCCAATTGTCATACTGTTGTCACGCTGAAGACTATTATATAGTAAGTCATTCCAGGCAAACTTCTAACATGCCATCTCTGGGAAAAAAGCAGGGGTGGTCAAACTCGCGGTCCACCGGATGCATCACACACTGGCTACGCCCACCCTGATTTAACAAAGGGGGGAAAGTTGCAATACGTCACATAACAACAACATGATGCCACGAGTTTGACACCCTCGGCATAGAGAATAGTTTGGATAATAAGGAGAAACCAATATCAGAACTAATTTTAGAAGAGTTTGGAGAATCAACTGTTTACTTTACTTTATTATTTATTACTATTTTTATGCCACCCACCTCCCTTACAAGGAGATTCTGGGTGGGTTTCACCTTACTTTGCATAGACACAGTCAAACCCAAACAAGCAACATGTCCAGTTATGACTTGTGAAATCCATTCCAGGAGAATCTAAACTAGTTCATTAGTTAGTAGTATGATTACCATACTTCCAAATGATGCTGAAGTAGTAGTTACACAAAGAATACACAGAAAATGGAAAAATAATCTAAACATTCAGAATTAATTCTCTTATTTGCTACACTAAGATATATATATATATACCTGTTCAATAATCAATGCTATATTTCATTCTGAAAGTAAGAGTTATAAATAGGTTTAAATAAACTGAGATTCTCTAGAACCACCTAAATTATGGCTCAGGAGCGTCTCTGCGGTCATCTTCAAAATAAAAATATACCTTGAATGACCAAATTGCCTTCTTGTACAAAGTCTCACAATATTTCAAATATGAATACCAAAAGCTGAAAATAAATTTTGATGTTGTAATCTCACAAATGCTATCTGGAGGACTGGTATTACAATACTCACATGTCTCATATTAGCAACAGGGCCTACATAGGGCATTGAGAGGTGGGATCCTCAAAAGCTTTTGATCATATTGAGGTCCACATAAAAAGTTTGGAAAACAGTGGCCTGAAACTTGTGTGTGTGTGTAAATGAGGTATAATTGAAATTAAGCAACTCTAAAATACATAATCATCACTTGGTAAAGGAAGTTACCTCTCTCATTTTGGGAAATATTAAAAAGGCAGAATATTATATTTCTCCAAAAAGAGAAATGGAAATCTTAAAAGAGACAGAAACTCAAGAGGCTCAGCTCCCTGTCCCATCCCTCCACCCCTGGCCAAGCAGATACTGAGCTTGGCAGCTTTAGAAACGCAGATTGGGTAATCCATTACTGCTTGCAGCAAGTTCTGGCTCTGAACAAAGATAGAGTTAGCCTTCAGCCACAATAGGAATTGCACAACAAGGCCCTTCATTGCATCAGCACACTACAACCAACCAAACTTATCTCAGACAAACTCCTAGGATAGGAGTCTGACAACAGTCAATAGAATACATGCCCTTGCACAGGAACAGAAAACTCAAGTTCACTCTCCACTCCATGTAGTCAGCTGCCCAGGCCATGTGGTCCTGTCCATCAATAAACCACCTTTCAGCCTCCATGTTTCCAGTGTCTTTCTCCCTGCTTGGAACTGAACCTGATGGATATTTCTTCAAACACTAGGTTAGTCACCAAAACGGTGTTGAGATCCTAAATGTATCCACTGGAATGTTAAAATTCACTTCACATAAAGAGAAATAGCATGCAAAACACATCTAATCATGATTTTTAGAATTAACCACAATATTGGCTTTCACAAAACATGCTATCAGCTATGGTGTTCAAGTGATAATGGTTGGGCTCACTAAAAACATGTTAACCCCCAACTACTTACAAACAAACCAACATTATTACTTTAGTGCCGTGTTTCTCTTGGTAAGTTTAAGAGAAGGGGACTTCAACTCCCAGAAATCCCCAGCCAGCATGCTAAGGTTGAGAAACATTGCTTTGGTGCAAAGGGTGAATCCAAACTACTCCATGCAAATATCTGCAGAAATGCAACAGAGAACTTCAAATGTGTAGCGGCACAAGAAATCTCCCAATTTCTTCAAGATGAAGAGAAAGTAAATTTTGGTCACACATAGTCCTCAACTTCCAATCAAAATTGGGATCAGAAGTTCTGTCATAAGAAATGCGGACATGAAGTGAATCACATGGCTGTTGAGTAAACCTGATTCCCCCCGAAGGTCACTAATAATGGTCATGTCATCTTGGGAGGTTGCAACCATCGTAAATACATTCTGGTTGCCAAATTCCAAATCACAATCGTGTGACCACCAGGATGCTACGAAGTTCATAAGTGCAAACACTGGTCACAAGTCACTTTTTTCAGGACCACTGTTAACTTTGAACAGTCACTAAACAAAGAGTTAACTGCATTTTACATTTTTGTTATTGTTATTCTAAGCAAACTATGGTTAATAGTATGGAAGATTGATTGAAACAAGCTCACAGTAACAATATAACTGGAACTTATTTCAGTGAGCCACTAATTTATCCAGTTTAAAGCCAACAAAAAAATCAGAGTTATCAACAAAATGTTTCTTTGCAACTGTGCCAAAGGAGAAAAGACAAGGAAGTATAAGCTACTAATTCATGTAATACTAAACTTGTGATGACCCAGAGTGTAACAGAAATATAACAAAATCCAAAACATAAATAAATGTCCTTTAATGCCTCCAACTTGGCACCACTGTTCAGTAATTCTCAGTTGGAGATAAAACGTACTCAAAAATAGTCTCAAAAGAAAGCAAATACAGTCCGAACTTAATGAGCAGATAGAGGTGAAATAAAAAACTAAAATAAACTACAATGAAGGAATTTCCACAACGGACCAGGATAAGTAAATTACCAACTTCAAGGAGAAAGCACAGTCTGTTGGAAGCATGCCAAGCAAGATAACTTCAGCCCAAAATAACACACGCTTTGCTTCTGGCAATACCCGTCTCTCTTATATATTCTCCCCAGCTGCAACCAATGAGGGGGATCATGGCCGCTTCCTCTCTCAAAAGCCAAGTTGTTGCCTTCTCCGTTCCTCCCTGCGTGTCCTAGGATGAAGAGGGGATGGGCCTGGTACTTCCTCTGACTGTTCAGCCAGCCTCTGCCCCTCCCCAGCCTCTTCCATAACCTCCGGAGCCATACCTCCACTCCGTTAGCTGTTCCTTCTCTCCCTCAGAGTCTGACTCTAACAAGGGCATGACAAAACCCATCTTGTTCAAACCGCTTGCCTTCTAAATCTACTTAAGCATGCCCATCATAACCATTAAATCTTTTTTTGCTGAGGTTGATAGTAATTGTACTCTAATGACTCTGGAAAGAACACAGACCGTTAATTATGATTTTAATATTAGAAAAAAGTACGAAAAGGGGCTGTGAACAAGAGCTATGTCAGCTTCTCCTTTAAGGAGAGCCTATAGAAATAGGGCGTTGGTACTTACCTGATACACACATTCTCTTTGAGTTGTGAAGAGCATCCAGTAGTGGGAGGTGCTTCAGTCTCTGCACGTCTAGGCTGGGCTTAATTTCTGGAACGCTCCTCCTCCTCCATGGGATTCCTCCCCAGCGTTCCCCAGTTTTGCCGAAGACGAGAGAATAAAAACCACTCACTCTGAACGCCTTAATTCGTTGGCCGAAATGGGACCCCACCAGACGGGAAAAAAGGGGGGGTGGGACTGGATGCTCTTCACAGCTCAAAGAGAACGGGCGTATCAGGTAAGTACCAACGCCCTTTCTCCTATGAGCTGTTCAGAGCATCCAGTAGTGAGATATACCAAAGCTGGTAGGAATGCGTACAGAAGACCCTGGGGCCAATGGCAGCGGAGCACACTGAAGTTCTCCGCTCCTTGCGAGGGGTACCTGGAAATGAATCTGGGGATCTGAGAGTTGAGGGGGGAAGCAAACAAGTCTACCAGCGGCTGCCCGAATCTCCTGACCGCCTCTTGAAACAGGGTCCCAACGACACAAGCGCTCCGCTTCCCGCATGAGGTGTTTCGACTGTTTGCCCCCGTTTATGTGAGCTTTGGCTGTTACGTTGTCGGTCAATATTAGTATGTGTTGATTGCATACCTGTGGAAGGAAGCTGCGGAGAGCCAGGTGTACTGCTCGAAGCTCCAGCCAGTTTATGCTGCACAGCTGTTCTATGGCTGACCAGCGGCCTTGGGTTGTGAGCGATTGAACGTGAGCTCCCCATCCAAACAGGCTGGCATCGGTGGTGATGATAAGTCTGTGTAGCTCTTTGAAGAGGCAGCCTCTGTTGATGACTGGTCTGGTCCACCAGAGAAGAGATATGAGGACCTTTGATGGTACCTTGACCTTGTATTTGGAGTTGCTTCGGCCGGAGCACTGGTACGGGAGCAGGAACTACTGGAGGGATCTAGTGTGGAGCCAGGCCCAAGGGATGATAGATATACATGAGATCATCTTGCCTAACAATTTTGATAGTTCAGCTAGGGACACCCTCTTAAGACCCCTGATCTCCTTAACTAATTGCTGAATGCTAGTCTATCTGGTGACAGGTAAACTTTGTCTTCCACCATATCTATGACTGCCCCCAGATGGATTAACCGAGTCGATGGTGTTAAATGACTCTTTTTTCAATTTATTGAGAACCCGTGTTGTTGTAGGGATTTTAATGCGTTCTACGTATCTCTGACTGCTTGATGATTGGAAGATGACAAAATTGTCATCAAGGTAACACTGGAGTCGTACAGGGATATCACGGAGATGAGCAGCTAGAGCTGCGAGAACCTTCGTGAAAGTCCTGGGGACAGAAGCTAGTCCGAAAGGAAGGGCCACATATTCGAAATGGTGGTTATTATAACAGAATCTCAGAAATTTATAGTGGGAAGGCCGAATAGCAATATGTAGGTACGCCTCCGTCAGATCTATAGACGTAAGGACGTCACCTTTTCTGATACCAAGTAAGATAGATTGCAGAGTGTGCATTTTAAACTTGCGATATACTAAGAAACGGTTGAGACGTTTCAGATCTAATATTGCTCTCCCCCCCCCTGAACTTTTGGGAACAAAAAGTTGTGAATAGAAACCCCGTCCTCGTTGGTTGGAGGCTACTGGTTAGATGGCTCGTATATCCAGTAGATGTTGGATAGCTGTTTCCATGAGATTACGTTTAACCGGATCTCTGGAAAGAGGGCATGACATGAAAAAATCTGGGGGAGAGAATTGAAACTTCAGCGCAAGACCAAATCTGATCATGTCTCTGACCCAGGAATCAGACGTTGAGGAGTCCCATTGGTCCACAAATAATTTAAGGCATCCGCCAATGGGAGTCAGGTCCAGGGAGTTATCTTGGACGCTGAAAAGACCTGTTTCCTGCTCCCCGAAAGGATCTCTTGGATTGACCACCCCTTCTGCTCCTATCCCCGAAGTCGGACCTGTCTGGCTGCTGCCCTGGTCTGAATGATGGGGGTCTTTGGTATCTGGGTGAAAAGGGTCCCTGGTAAAAGGTCCGAAAGGATCCCCTCCGAAAGGACTGAGGGTTTCTAGAATCTGACTTCCAAAAAAGGGAAGGTAGAATTTTCTTTTTGTTTCGGGTTTCAATTAGTAGCGGATCAAGAGAAGGGCCAAACAGTCTGTCTCCCACAATAGGAGATGAAGCCAGCTTGCATTTGTGCTTAAGGTCCGCTTGCCAATGTTTTAACCATAGTAAGCGTCGCGCTGTGACATGTGAATGGCCCTGGCTGAAAACTTGACCGCATGATAAGTTGCGTCAGCTGAGAATTCTGCGGCTGCTATAAGTTTAGCAATATCTTGTTGTGCTCTAATGTTGGAATTAGGGACATGTTCCCATAAGAGGCGGAGCCATCTGAGAGAAGAACGGGTAAAGAAGGAGGCGGCCGTGGCTGCTCTGATGGCCCATGCATCAGACTGATGGGCCCTGTGTAAGGCTAGCTCAGCCCTTTTTTCCTCCGGCTTTAATGCCTCCAGCACTTCACTGGGAATGGAGGACGCTAATCCCACTATAGGTTCATCTACCTCAGGAATATTCAACAATTTTGAGAAATCAGGGGCCAAATTGAAATATTTCCTGTCATATCCAGTAGGGGCCAGGTACGCTGCTGCAGACGCCCACTGTTTCTGTACCAGGTCCGAAAACATGGGAGGAACTCGGATCACCTCTGCCTCGACTACTGGTTGGTTGAAAATTAGATCTTCTGGTCCCTCTTCTGAAGGAGCTGGAGTGGTAGAAGGGGTCGACTTGTTCAGGCGTGCAATGTTTTTTGCCTTAAACAAGAGAGATCTGAAAAGTTGTGGGCAGAATAAGCCTGTAAATACAGATTGATCAGGAACAAGGCCCTCATCCTCAGACATCCCCCTTTCTAAGGGGTCCACTTCCAACAGGGGCTCGCTGTCATGTATTGATCTTGATTCAATCTGTTCCATTTGCTCAATTTGATCCACTTCTTCCTCCTCCTCCTCAGTCGGCCCTTGGAGGGGCACTTCCCCTTGTAAATGTACCTGGGTATAGTGTTGCTCCGACCTGATCAATGACCTCAGCGATTGGGAATCATAATCAGAGGTTACATGATGTTCCCTGGTCAGAATTGCATGTTGAAGACCTGTTGTGATTCCCTGGCGGATTGCCAGCTCCATCCAGGCCTCCATCCTCTCTGGAACTTCCTCTGGAAGAATGTCGTCCTGTTGAAGATCGGCAGCCGTTGGAGTGAATGTAGCTTCAGGAGCCCTTCGCGTGGTCGGTGTTCCAGGTAACTGGGCCTGTTGGCTTTGGGGAGCCAAGCTGCGCCTGGATGAGGAGAAGAGATCTAGGGGAGGAGGGAGGGAAGAGGTAGACGGACCTGGACTGGAGGAGGGAAAGTCCTGTGAGGCCCTGTGCGCCTCCCGTGTGCACTTATCTATCTGCTTTTCTAATGCTTTATGGCGCCTGTTGGCATCCTTTTCTGAAGCTTTAGAATTCCCTTTAGCCTGCTTAGGTTTGTGTTGAGATTTGTCTTTGACCTTCAAGGATGACGCCTGAGAGCTGCTACCACCTGCCATTTCGATTGAAGGAATTACAGCATGCTTGTTATTCAATGCAATACTGTGAAGGCAGTTGGCACGCCCAGGGGACTGATCTAAGGACAGACCAGTTGCCCTGGTGATGTTTTTATTCCCCTTTTCTCTCTCTCTCTCTTTTTTAATACCTATCTATAATGAGTCATATCTCAGTAATAATATTTTATTGATATTAAAATATTATATCGAATAATATTATTGTTCTTGTTTTGTTGTTGTTGCTGTTATATAATCACTAATATATATAGCTATATGAATATGAATATCAATTAAATAGCACGAGGCTAAAATGTTGAAAACCAAACAGCCAAATTGAGAATACCTAAAGGCCCAAATTGATAAAGGTAGAGGCCTTCAACAGCTTCCCTGCACAAGCGGACAAGGCCTAGGTGCTCGCTGTTGTGCCACTGGGTTGATTGGGCTGTGAGGGTTAAGCCAACAATTTAAATGTAAGAATAGCCTCAAATGTAGAAAAAACAAGACGAGGGTATAATGATGCCAAGTGTTCCTGAGAGAAACCTCTGCTCAGGACAGAAAGTACCTCATGCAGCACGAAATAAAATACAGTCAGCATGGCCACGAGGTCTTTGTAAGAAAAAATGGCCTCCGGACGTTAACTTTTTTGGCACGCTCCACAGCAGCAAACTCCCGCCATGTGAAGGAGTAGCCTCCGAGGGCTCTTCCTATAAGGCTAAATGGCAGGGAAGGGTAGAAGGCACTAAGCGTTTGAATCTTCCACCCCCAAGCGGCGTTCAGAGGAGGGAAGGAAAGCGATACGACTCCGTTGTGAGCAAATAGCTCATGCCGCTGTTCAGAAGAAAGAAACTCTGCGGCTATCTGTCGGAATGGCAGGGGTAGAAAGAGCGGTTGTGGGGAGGGGCGTGGAGCAGCGCCGAAGCCTCCCTCTGCTTTGGGGCGCGAATCAGCGCTTCCCTGTAATGCGAGCAATCTCCGACTGCCTGATGTTAAAGAGCCAACGTCGAGATATTGTAATGCGATTAGAAGGCCAAAGAGTTCTAAAGACAAGCTGATCAATTTTCAAACCTGCTAGTAAAGAAATGAATTTTTCTGTTTCGGCCAAGGAAGAATCACAAGCACTGCCTATCCCTCACGAGGCTGAGCCAAAACTGGGGAACGCTGGGGAGGAGTCCCGTGGAGGAGGAGGAGCGTTCCAGAAATTAAGCCCAGCCTAGACATGCAGAGACTGAAGCACCTCCCACTACTGGATGCTCTGAACAGCTCATAGGAGAACAAGGATCTTTACATAGAGTGAAGGAGGGTAAAAGAGGCATGATAAAGGCCTGGAAAACCATTCAATAACAAAGAAACTTTTTTTAGTCTTTCTCATGAGGCTAGAACTTGAGATCATCCACTGCAACTAAATGCAGGGAGATTCAGGACTAAGTATTTTTTCATATAACTATACTACGGAGTTTGCTGCCAGCAGCTATGGTAAAAATAGAGAACTGGAATAGGCTTAAAAGCTGATTGTCCAAATTAATGAGAGATCAGGCAAACAAAAGCTACTATGGCAGAGAAAGGTTTACTGTCAAGGAGGAAGCCAGATTCACTTAACAATGGTATTATAGCTTAAAACAACTGTGGCTAAGAAGGTTGTAAAAATGAGGCAAAACTCACTTAACGATCTTGCTTAGCCATGGAAATTTTGGGCTCAACTGCGGTCATAAGTCAAGGACTACATGCAGTCATGGAAAATATAGTATGGAAAATAAGATAATCCAGCTTTTAAATGAAATAATTACATGTCTTTACTTATGAACACAGCTTGGAAACCTGATTTAGAGATACAGGACCAACTTTGTGGTAACAGGCATTAGAATCAACACAACTTTTTTTTTTAATTTTACAAAAACTTCTATTAAATATTAAAAAGATAAATACAAAATATAAAATACAAAACTTTTTGTTAAAAATGAAAAACACTATATGGTGCTTATATAGCAAACATTATTCTAATACTTATTTTATATATCTGATTATTATTCGTACTTTAACCTGCGTTGAAATGGATAAACTTACTCTAAAATTAAAAGAAAAGGAAGACTCAAAGTACTATACAGTCTGGGAAAACTAGTACAAATAGATAAACAATAGAAACCAGCAAGTAAATAAATAAGAAAGGAATAGTATTGAGAGGTCAAAACCACAACTTAAGGTGCTGAATTAGGACATAGAAGAGTCAGGTTCAAGTCCACTCTCGGCCATGAAAACTTGGTGACTTTTTGACAATTATTCTGCCTTACTTACTACCTTACTTCAGAAAGTGATTGTTATTGTC
Source organism: Notechis scutatus (assembly GCF_049901735.1). Lineage (NCBI taxonomy): Eukaryota > Metazoa > Chordata > Lepidosauria > Squamata > Elapidae > Notechis > Notechis scutatus. Next base: position 188,272,602 of record NC_142010.1, on the reverse strand, counting down.
ATGATTAAAAATTACAGGAGCGTGTGTTATTTATGCCAGCGTGAGATGTTGGGATAAAAACAAGATTGATATTGAACAAATAAACCGTATCAGTTTATAATAGCAAGCTCCTTTTACATTCTCCCATGACCAATATTGGACTCCAATTTAACTTTGATCACTTTTGGATGGGGCCGCTGAGAATTGTAATCTCAATGGTTAGAACAGCAGCAAAATAACTTGGGAAAGTCCAAATAACAGGGGTCCCTAACCTCTGATCCAAGGACTGGCACCAGTCAGCGCATGCCAAAAACTGGGCCACACTAACAAGCGAAGCCCCATCTGTGAGATGCAGACAGCACATAAAACCACACCCCCTCCGGTCCACGGAAAAATTTCTCTCCGTGGAACTGGTCTCCAGTGCCCAAAAGGTTGGGAGGCACTGCTCTAGGAAATGCCACAAAGCAACACTATAGAAAACGTTTTATTTCTACAACCTGCAAAGTAAATATTTTAACAGCACATTAATATTTATTGGGTTACTGCACAGAATACAAAGTTAAACCCACAAGTCAGGTTTAACTCTTAATGAGTGAAAGCAGTTTTGTTGATGGTATTATGGAACTGGTTTATCACTATCTTCTTTTCCGGGATATTTTTTCTACTTTCCAAGCTAGTCTAGGCCAGTGGTGGGATTCAAAAAATTTTACTACCGGTTCTGTGAGCATGGCTTGGTGGGGGTGGCAGGGGAAGGATACTGTAAAATCTCCAGTCAAAAGTGGTATTTGCCGGTTCTCCGAACTACTCAAAATTTCCACTACCGGTTCTTCAGAACTGGTCAGAACCTGCTGAATACCACCTCTGGTCTAGACCCTTAACATTTCAGATGAGTACAAAGCAAGATTAACTTGCACACTATCAAATTTGCACAAGTCTACAAATAAATCACTTCAATTTCTCTTATTTTAAACCACCTAGAGTAAGGGTTATTTGGGGACTTCTTTCAATATTTAGATTGGGTTGCAAATAGTCAACCTAATTTGGGGGATAAGGCGATAATTCCAGAATTTTAAAAAATGGCTAAACATTAAAAAAAAAAAACCTCAGGGAAAACAACTGACTTCTGATGTTTTTGAACAGACTAGGGAACAATACAATCATGGACACAAGATATCAACCTCAAGTACAGTAGATGGGTCATATTCTATGCTAGAGATAAATAGGCAAGATAGTGATATCTATTTGGATAAAATCCTTCTGATTGTGGCTGTTATATTTTTATTCCCATTATGAGAAATATTGTATAGTTCTTGTCCCACATCTCAGAAAAGGTGGAATTGCAAAAGATACATGTTACTACTAAGATAATCCAGAAGTAGAATGTCCTCTCTAAACAAAGGTATAGTGTTTAGGCCTTTTCAATTTCGGAAAAAAATACAATATTAATGGAATAGGTTTTGTCTCCTCTACCAATCAGATTTAGTCAAAGAAGTTAGATAGTAGGCAAGAATAGAGATAACACTAGTATAGTTTAGACACTTTCAACATATGGAATTTACTAAATGAAAATGAATTGTTCTGCTGATTTTTAAACGATGATCAATCTAAGTTTGATAATTAGCAGGTAATTCAATGTCACTTCAATGTGTCTCAACAAAGAGAATTTAACACTTCTAAGCAAGCCAACCGAAAATGCAATAAACATGTTAATTTTTAAAATGCCACTTGATTATGAGTCAGAAGCAGGCCGCTCTGGGGGAGAAGGTGGCATACTTGGAATTACGAAGACAGGTTAAGTACACTTATCGAGTATTTTAAAGATGGATTGGCTGTCACAATCAGCACATTGGGATATAAGGCATCACATTAATAGAAGTTAAATTTAGCCTCCGCCATCACTTTCTTCTACCATACTGGATTATTTGTGGAGGCCAAACTACATTGTTGCAAATAAAGGCTAGACATTAGTACTCTACTGGATATCACTTCTCAGTTTATTATTACAGGAATTTTTTAAAATATAGCTGGGGAAGGAGCAAAGTTTCTTGATTCACTATGTTGCCTACTGTAGGTCTGGGTTGCTTTTCACTCAACATATTTTTGAGACATTAACTACTTTATATTACCATAGCTCCACACAGCAAAAGAGCAAGATATTAGCCATAAAGTTGCATGCTCTTTTCACTACTCATCCTATAGCCTGGCTTTAAAACCAGCTTATTTACTTTAAAACTTTAATGCCAAAGTCTAGAATCTATATTATACAAGCACATCTGAATTAAATGGTTCTATTTTCAACCATTTTAAAAATAATATTTACTGAAGATAAATTGCAATTTAGGATTCAAATATGATACTGAACAGCAGCTAATAAAACTTGAAACGTAACAATTATAATCTGTCCCAGATATGCTAGGAGAGGTTGGTTATGTAAGACAAATACTTCTAAGCTTTGCAAAGGCCCTTTCACTTTTCTAATCTACAGTTTGTCCCTTCTTCTGAATGTGTTTCCTACACTTAAAGATAAAAGCTCTAAAATAAAATCCGTCAACCAACAACTAGTTTCTCCAATGGAGCCCAAGAAAAGCAATATTTAAGGGGCTCTTGGTGTTCTGAGCTTGGTTGTTTTCTTGCATATGTTTCACGACCCAAACCATATCATATCCAGGGGTGGGACTGGTTCGGGGGAACCGGTAGCTCCAAGGATCAGGTGTGAGCGAACTGTTCACTCCAACGATCAGCTGTTGGGCTCACACGCCAGTCCAGTCTATGCTTTGTATCTTGTTTTTCAAGCTCAGCTGATTCGCGCAGCACAGCGGATTGCCACACATCAGCTGTTTAACACAGATTGCTGCAGAAGGTCAGTAGCAAATGCTCTGCGTGTGTGCAAAGCGCATGTTGCACGGGTTTAATTGCACCCCTGGTCACATCATCATTGCTAATGAAGATGCTGTCTAGCACGGATGATGTGACCTAGTCTGGGTCATGAAATGTCTGCAAGAAAACAACCAAGTTCAGAGAGCATCAATTAGGACCCCTCATTTCAACCCTGAGCTACAAATATTCTCCTTTATGGAAAGCAACATAGAACTTATTTTTCTTGCAAAAAATTAATGGATTTTTCAACTGGACATCTGCTCATTACCATAAATGCAAAGTGTAAATTAGTTACACTACAAGGCCAAATCAGTTTCTCTAACATTTTCGACATGAGGCAATCATATTTGTACAGTGTTTGTTTTTTAACAAAAGCAAAAGCACTGCAGCCAAGGTGTTGACAAGTTTTTAGAATTATATGGCTTATAATATATCCAAACTCTTCCATCCATAAACACACTTCCACAAAGCAGTAATCTCAAACCATTCTATCTAATAGAAACTCGGCCTCCACTATGATTCAGCCTGAACTTTATGATTTTCATTAAGGGCCTTTTATATGCCCTGCCAATAATCCAAATATATTTCATGGAAATATACCAGGAATCCTCTCAGAATTGTTTTGTTTGGTTATGCAACTTGTACAAAAGTGTTCACCCTTTTCTTAGCATGGTGGCAGCATATTTTCTCTTTCTATTTAGTCAGCTTTTGCTACTTGGGGATCATTTGTGCTGCTACTTTTTAGATGCTTGCTCTTTTAAAAGAAAACTTTTTTTAAAAAAAAAAACTGATTTCCATTTATATTTATCCTTCTATTTATAAATTTTCTTTCATTATTTATTCTTGCTGGTGGCCACTTGGATTGACAATAATGGGAAAATGCAATGAGAACCCAATAAATAAATACAAATTTCACATAATAGTAATTTAGTCTTTTCTTCATAAATCAAGAAAATGCAAGCGAAAGTTAACTATTTGGGCACAGAATATGCTAAAGCAAATGTGGGTGGGAGGGTTGAAGGATTTTGCTGCTTCTTTCCTTCTTAAAACATTAAAGGGCATTAAAATTGTTGGGGTTTGTTTTCAAAATATGAACTCGTATTGAAGACCTTCATTACAGATGGAGCTATGTTTCTATCATCAATATAACAGAAAAGAATTCAGTCATTTCTTAGCAATCGCAGAACTTAAAATTCAGCAGTAAGATTGCAGGGGGCTTTTGGGAAAAAAAAAACAATTCCAGAACTGAACAAATCTGGAGCATTTTAGCCTTGGGGGCCACAGATTAATCATACACATACTGGTAACTCCTGAATTTACAATCACAATTGAGACCGGAACTTCCATTGCTAAGTGGTGAATCATGCCCAATTTTAGGACTTCTGCCTCAGTCATTAAGTGAATCGCACATCGTATCACATAATCATTAAGGAAATCCAGTTTGGTCCCCAATTGTGATCATGTGACCCTGGTACACTAAATCTGTAGTAAATAAATGCCACAGTTGTCACATGCCCAAATTTTTAATCACATGACTGTGATGGCAACATTGTTACCCTTGTAAATGCAAGGACCAGTTTTAAGTCACTTTTTTTCAGTGCTATTACAATTCTGGTCATTAAACCAATATAAAACCTGTATCAAGGTCTACCTGTACCTAAAAATCCATTCTCGTACACTGCAGACCTATCTCTTGCAATGTTAAAAGCATAATTCTAAATTTACAATATCGATACACCTTAAGGTATTTACATTGTCTGCATATACAACATTTTAACCATAATGCTTACTGCAGTTGCTTTTACTTTACACGGTAAAGCAGCACCAACAATAAAGGACAACAATAATGGTGAGCATCAATAATACATTTAAAGATGAAAACAACCTACCTTTCCAGAACTGTAACAAACTATTTTTGGAGTGATTTTCCAAAAATAGTTAAAAGTACAATGCTACAAAATTTAGATGTTTGTGTATTTTGGCTTTATTATGGGCTTGGTTATACTATACCGAATTGCATTTTTAATTTACACAACACACTTATCAGGAATATTTAATTTCTTAATATAGACAGGTTATAAAAAACAAAACCTATAACTCTTTTCATGTTTCTCAGATCAAAAATATAGTTGATTATTTAGTGTGGGAAAGCAGAGGGACCTTTATAATGACTAACGGATGTTTTTCGATATGTGTCTACACCACTAATTAGAGAGCATCCATAATAGCACTTCCTATCATTGGGGTGCAAGTAAACAGCAAAGAAATATATTTTCATATAATACTTGTAAATGAATAGCAGATATAAACTATTAATTTGATCCTACTGTGATTTTAAGACTCAAGGAAAACAATCTAGTTAGAGAAACGATAACAGTGCTTGCCTCCTACCTTTTAATTGGTTATGTTTGCAGATTCAAGATTGGAAGTGTGTGGTACATACAGAAATGCAAGTCAGTCTCAAAAATCCTGCTCAGAGTTGTAACTGGAGCATATGGAACGTTCTGCTATTAAATGAACAAACAAATCAGATTATTAGTCTAGTTGATTTTTTTAACAGAAAATTATTAATACAGGGGCCACGCTGGTTACACTAACGTAAACCTTGTGCAAATACATACAGCAAGCAGTTCTTCTGTAAAACCACCACATGGTACACAATTCAACTGAAACAGCAATTAATTCTACAATTTCTTAATTCTGGAGTCAAGTTCAACTAAATATCGGATTCCTGACCAACGAGACACATTTTGACCCAACTATTAATTTGTCAATTTTCTTAGCCAGAATTTCAGCTTGTTTTTAATGTGTTTTTTTTACTATAGTTGAGCAAGCAACCAAACAACATCCAACACACCAACCATCCAGAACTTTATCATACTGAAATCTAAATCTTTTCAGAGTTCAAGCACACTGATGAGCTTCTGAATGATTTCCTGAGAATAGCACGAAAACATACGTGTAATTCATTCATCAGAACAGAGGTCCTATCCAAACTGATTTAAAAGTTGCAAAATAGAATTCTAATATTCTATTAAAATACTTCTCCCCATGCATGCACAATGTTACTGAAGAAAGTGTTTGGGCCTAAGCTATTATGGGGTGCATTCTTATTTCAGGAAAAAGAGCTATTTTAAACCGACACTGATGTTCATAGCTGTTTGGCTTCTTGGGAAGGGAGCAAAATTGAAATAAAAATAAATAGTTTGAACAGTTCAGTAGACCACAAACTTTGGCAAGAAATAAGATGTATTCATTATTTAGAAGGATTCTTTTACTACAGTCCGGTGATAGGTTTGACAGCACCACATGTCATATATGACTTAGGCAGATGTGAATCTAATTTTCCATCATGTGGGAGGCAACTGGGAAGCTATGTAAAATCAATATATAATTTAAATTTTTGAGTATGTATGACAATTTAAAAGTTAAAATCATTCCTCGACTAAAGTATCTCCAGTTAAGTTTGATTAAACTCAGAAATAAAACATTTTGGTAGGGAACATTAGCACTTTACAAAATCCTCACATACATCAATCTTTGAGATGTCAATCTTTGAGATGCTTTCCCCAACTTGTCACAATCCAGATGTACAGCGATCTCACTCCCAAAATTACCTGCCAAAGCAGCTATTTGTAACAGAGAGCACTTTGTTTATACAGATGTTTTTAGAACTGGCATCTTTTAGCTTTTCCTATTATATTCACTGATATACCTTTTCACAATAACACCTAGCATAGTACTACGTGGGATTTTGCAACACTTAAGTTTAATCTTAACACCAATTATAACTTTCACAAGCTCAAGTGTTAAACTGCTTTTAACACCTCTACAATCCTGTACTTGATATGACAAGGGAAAGGAGACAGCAGTGGAATGAGGGGTTATCTAGGTATTTAAGAAAAATACCATCTTGAAACATTCAGAAGTACACCTTTTAAACATCTAACCACTTCTAGAACTACATCAGTTTTATATTAGATACTATAAGCTTCTATCATCCATCTAAAGTCAGTCACCCAACAATATTCCCTACTTCATCTGTTCAGACTCATACAACAAATTAAGAGATTCCTGTTTGGATCTAACATTTACTCATCTGCAACAGGTGACAAAATAAAACAAGCCACTTGCCTTAATGACTTTTTCTAGATTACAGAAAGAATTTAAGATAACATGAAAAGGTTAAAAAAAAGAACATCCCAATTTCTGAAAAGGTCAATGACCTTTATAGATTTTAAGAATGCCCACAAACAGGTATTTAAATGTCAGCACAGATATTATTTCCTTACACTTCCCAAAATACTGTGTTCTTTTTAAAAAGTCACTCAGCAAATATCCCAGAGAAACTTGTTAAAAGTAATGGGATAAGCATACAGCTAAAACCACAGGAAACATAGGCTCCAAAAAGCATCTGTAGGTGGGTTGATATTAGGTTGCTCATAAATGGCCTATACCAGAAGGGTGTAAGTTTGCCAGTGACATCCCATTATTTAAAGTAGTTAAAAAGAAGACAGGGAGGGCACAGAAGAGCTACAAAATGGATGGAGGACCACAACTAAAATTATAGTTCAAGGAAAGAGAAAACACAGTAGGTAAAAAAACACCTGTAACTTCACACATGACTTGATGGGTTCCAAGCTTGTATTGATAGACAACAGAAGGAACATTAGAAGGATGGAGTTTAGAAAGTTAAAATGCTCAGTTAAAATCTTCAATAGTAGATGCTAATTGCTAAGTAATGAAATAAAGAAATAGTGTCTGGAAATTTGGCTGTTGCAAAAACAGGTTTCTAAATTGTTCTTATAAATGTCAAGCTCAATACTAGTTATTTGCTTCTGATCAAATCCCTGGAAAAATGAAAGTCTCTATTCCAAGCCTCAAAGGTTTTAGCTACGTACCATAACCCAAATATACCTGCCATTATTGTGTCATAGCAATTGCCATGTGAACTTGAAAAGCATTTTTGATTATTAAAGAACTAAGGTGGCATTCCCAAATGTTTCACTAGAAATTCTGAATTGTGGTCTTAGTAGGAATACATCTAGAAAAACACAGAAACCAGAGCATTTGGGGTTATTTTCTTCTTTCCCTGTCTCCCAACATGTAAACTAACTATAATCTTGTTCTGACTCAAACCTTGTTCCAAGGAAACAAACACGAAACAGAGGTAACAGCAAAACCTTTTAATGATTCTTTACAAATCCCGTTCCTTCATGGTTAAAAGGCTGTTTCAAATTAATTGTCTCTGATAAGAACGAGCCTTGCCAAGGTTGTGCAAGGCTGCCAAGAATACTAGATAAAGTTACTAAGAAATATTTCAAACACAAAGTCTCCAAACACCAACCAAGATACTCCTAACGTCCACAAGGCTTGAGTGCTAAAACTTCTTTGCTTCCTGCAAAGAACTTTGGTTTCTTAGCTGGCTTTTATCACTTAAGGGAGGGGCCATTACTTTGCAGCCTTACTCCTGAGTCACCCATGCTGCTGCAGCTGCTCTTTCCTTTGAGCAGCCCTGCATGCACACGCACTGGGCACAGGCTCCTTGGGGTCCTCTGCATCACTGCTGCCAGCCTCCACAATCTCTGAAGGCAGCATTCCACTCCCTGGTGGTCCTGGCCCCATCCCTGTATCACGCGCAGGCCCCTCATCTGAGTCCTCGCTCTCCGAGACCTCAGCCATCCGCACCTGCTGCTGACATACCACAACAAATCTGTTTAGACCAGGGGTATCAAACTCGCGTCACGGCATCATCATGTGACATATTGTGACTTTTCCCCCCTTTGTTAAACTGAGTGTGGGCGTGGCCAATGCATGATGCATCTGGCCCATAGGCCGTGAGTTTGACAACCCTGATTTAGACATAGACCTATTTACATCAGCAAAACACCATCCACTTTACTGTAGCACCAATAAGCACCTATTTAGTAGGCCTGCAAAACTAAGTTCTAAGATGTAACAAACAAAAGCTGTACTACTTAACATAAGAACATTTTTAATCTGTATCTACACTAGTACTATAAAACACTAGTAGTTCTCTTTAGCTAGGTTTTGATTGCAAAGTGGAAGTGCTTCCACTAAACCAGTTTATATTCTCTCAATTATATTCCTCTTCAAAGAGAGGACTTTGATAACATTTCTTCTGCAGGTCCTATATAAACCAATCTGACCAATTGCTAACAGTTATAATCCCTCTGCTGGAATTAGCTTCTTGCAATTAAATACAACATATGCAGAAATGTTTTCAAGCATTTTACACCCTGCAAATAAGAGAACATGCTTGGAATCCCCAAAATATTTGTAATGCTTCATGGCTCAACAGCTCCCCCACCATTCCTGGGCTGACAGTGTAATTCCAATCAAATATTTACTAAGAATAAAGCCCTGCTGAGTTCAATGGGGCTTATTCCAAATATGCATTCTTCAAATTGCAATCCAAATCTCAGCAGCCCTTACTAAAAATCAGCCGAATCAAGCAAGGCAACTCTGTAAAGCTACAGTTGCTCTCTATCTGTATAATTTGGCACATAATATAGAAACACAGCTCTAGTTGTAATCCATTAGATGTTGGAATCCCCACAATTTGACAACAAAGCCTGCTGAGCTAGTAACATGGGCTGATCTTCAAATACTGGCAGCATTTTCCAGTTCTTTTCTCTGCAGAAAGGGATAAAACAAACCCACCTGCTGCATTCTTCTACATTCCCTTTTGTTTGGTATTTTATTTCACATGCTCGTTTACTTTTTTTTTTTAAGAAAAAAGAAAGAAAGAAATAGGCTTATGCTTTCTAAAAGGTGTTTCTTGTTCTTTTCTTTGCAAGAATGTCATCAGAGTCACAAGTTTTAACGTAAAGTAATGTGGGAGATAATCCAGTGCACCAAACTGTATAATCTAGACCCCTGGCTGGGGAATTCTGGGAGTTCAAGTCCACCAGGCTTAAAGTTGCCAAGATTGGAGACCCCCGATCTAGATGTTAACTTTCACAAACCAAATTCAAAATGCACATTTTGAGACCCTTTTATTTGAACCCAAAATAAAAAGATTCGGTGCCTAGACATTTAAGCAACAAGCATTAAAAAACAAGCCCTGAGGAATAATATTCACATTTAAAAGATCGAACTATTTGGCTCAAACTAAAATATTGGGAAATTCCATTCATGCGCATTCTTAACATGAAAGCAAGGTCAGCAAAGAGTGGGGGGGGGAAATCATCAGCAGCAGATAAGCAAAGTGATGGATAGTGCCAAATGCATGGCTAACTACTAAGGAATTGCTCTGAGAAGAAACCACAGCTCAAATAAAATGTAAACAAAACTATCACCTGCTCTGATGGCTTGGTCAGCGTTTTAGGTGTGACAATAAGCCTCTGGCTTATCAGTCAACATACAGTATTCTTGCTCAGAGCCAAACACCAAGAAGAAAACAGACGAATAAGAAAGGAGTTTCACAATTCATCTGGTAATTAAATGTCGTGGGCAATGTTTCACTACAATGGCATCAATGTTCATCCAGAAACCATAACCTAATAATGAATATATACAAAAGGTAAAACGTGACATTGGATTTTGTTCAGGCACTGCAAGGGACAAATTCTGCAGAAGTGGAACAAGCAACTGGCCCACTTTTCCATCGCTAAGGACTATTTCCCAAAATATTTCCCTAACTTAAAAGCATAATACTTAAGTATTTCAGTTTATTCTAATTGGAAGCCCAAACCAGCATTCTTCACCCGGTGGTCTGTAACAAAAATGGACCTAATGAAAAACTATCCTTTTCAAATGTAGGTCTATTTTTATACAAGACAATTTCCATCTTTGCTCACCATGATGCAATAAGCCATCTTCTGTGATTCATTCTTTAAAACCAAGGCTGTAGGAGCATTTGAAAGTAATGACTCAGTATCTATTTAACCGAGGGACAAGTTTTAGTCAAGTAATAAGCAAAAGATGATGCTGATCTGTTCTTCAGATAAAGTTTTTCCCCTTGGTTTGCAATTTAGAATCATTACATACACACGTTCATTCTCATGTTCATTTTGGAATTCTAATTTCATACAAACATTCATGAGGTTCTGCTTAAGCTGTTTTTAATCATAACATTCAGCATTTCTTATACTACACTTACACAGTCCAGATGGCTTATTTTTTATAACCTTTTACATTATAGGTCTCTACAATTTTTGCTACTTCAAACCAAATGTAGACCAATCACTTTATATTAATAGCTTTTCAGATCAATGTCCACTTTAGATCCAGAATCAACCATTTCTATTACACTGACAGCTGTATTTTGTTTGTACATCACAATGCAGGCTCAATGTTAAATATGGTGGACTCAGTTTGAAAGTATACCTTTACCACACTCAGCAAAACATGAACTTTCAAGATTAATTAGGGAGCAATAATTACTATACACAATTACTATAATTACCAGTTCAGGATGTAGGACAGTCTAATCTTGTGCTGAAATTTTATTTAAGGATGCACAAGGTACAGAGGTCTTAGCTTTCCCAGAGCCCCAAAATAGGTCAGTGAGTTAAAGAAGAAAAGGGACTAATAAGAGAACATTTTTACTAAAAACAGCTAGAAAGGCCAGGAAAGTAAAGAAATATAATAAAAGCAATTTTTAATTATTAGTTTGCATAGAACATTGTTTAAAATAAGCATTACAAGAATCTGGTCAATGGCCCAATCCAGTTTGTGTAATTGCCATTCATTTAATGAGATGAAAACCTCTGCCATTTCCAATCAAAAGGCCTTAGATATAGCCATAATTTATACTTACCTAATTTAGAAAATGCAATGGTGTCAATGTTTTTAATATTTATGTATGCACTACAGATTATTTCTGAGATGCTTGCATGTGTATGCACCTAGATACCTATGCATATAGCTAATTGCTGGTTTTGGCCTGCCTCACTTTTTCCTTACTTGTATTCAATTTGCTGCATCTGCATTTAGCTTTCAATTACACTGAATGCTATTATACTTCACTGAGAATAATCACCACTCTATCTAATCCACCAAGTTGAGAAATTCCCCTCCAGCCCACTTATAAGAACTCATGGTCCCGAACTTTCACTATTTTCAACTAGTCATTTTCCCCCTCCTAAAAAAATGAAGTAAGACTCATCAACTCCATTTGTGGCCTTCAGCAACTCAAGATTCCTTCTAGCATCAATTTGGTTGGAAAACCAATTTGGATTCTACAGTAATTTAGCAAAATGGTATACAGGGAATAAAATAGCTCACACTTGTATTCCCAAAAGTAATTGTGCATACTCATAAGAACCCCACAGGGGGCTGCTTTGGGCCCCTATAACTGCTTCCCCCAGGTTCAATTTTTATTTAAGAAAAGAGTCACTAACTTAACTGAATTGGCAGAATTCAAGTTTACCAGCAAGATTTAATCCAGGTTTGTTTCCAATATTTCAACAAACAAATGCAAAAGGTGACTATAAGGGTATTGACTTTAAAAAGCTTCAGCTAAACATGGGGTTTACTCCAACACAAGACTGCAATGGTTTGTAGTTTTAACATTATAGTCAGCATACTAATATAAAGAATTTTTTAACTGGAAGTGCTACAGCCACAATTGCACAACCTGATCAAAGAACTGTGTTGAAACCTACCTGCCTTCCACCCAAACCTATCAAGTCTTCCTGGTTCTAGAATATCCTTAACTCTGCTGCTCAGTGCTTTTCTGGAAACTCATTCAGTTTCTTGTCCTAGAGCAGGGGTCTCCAATCTTGGCCAACTTTTAAGGCTTGTGCACTTCAACTCCCAGAATTCCAAGCTGGCTGAGGAATTCTGGGAGTTGAAGTCCACAAGTCTTAAAGTTGCCAAGGTTTGAGGCCCTTGTTCTAGAGCAGCATTTCTCCAACCTTGGCCAACTTTAATGTTCATAGACTTCAACTCCCATAAATCCCCAGCCACTTTTGCTGGGAATTCTGGAAACTGAAGTCCATACAAACACAGCTTTAAGTAGCCAAGATTGAGAAACCCTGCTTTACAACACATCCTATTCCAAACTAGTGGTTAGAATGCAGTACTGCAGGGATACTTCTGTTGGCTGGCTGAAGAGTCTCACCCAAGATTGATAAACTTTCTATCCTTCTGAGGTAGGTAAAATGAAGACCCAGTTTGTTTTGGGGACAATTATATGCTGACTCTGTAAATTGCTCTGAGAGGGCTGTAAGGCAGTATATAAGTAAATGCTATTGGTATCCCAGCTCCTCAAGCTGTGCAGCTGCTAGTCCAACCAACTATGGGCCTGTGAGAGTTACAACCCAGTTTAACTGGCCAAAAGCCCAAAGAAGGCAATACACAAAGAGCATTTTGCAAACATGGCTGTGCCTATGGCTACCTACACATACCATACCCAAACATGCCTACAGTCCTTGCTTTAGCATAAGATAAGCATAAGATATCTAACACAACATTTAAGGGGTTGTGGGGTTTTTTTTTGGTACTGGAACCCTGGAAAAAAAGTATAAAAAGTCAAAACTATACTGCGGTTAAAAGGGCACAGCAAGAAAAATGTGAAAAACCGACTTTCATTCCTATCTTGGCTAACTCAGAACCTACTTCAAGGCGGTGGCAACCCGGTTTCCCCTTCCCAGCCCCACGAGGCTCTAACCTGATATAAACCCCCAAAGCTTGAACTCGACTGGGTCTCAGACGATCCCTTTCCAAGCGAGTTGAAGGCAAAGCAACCACTCCCGCGCACGCCTTTTTCACCCCGGCCGACAATCACGCCACACCTGCGCTCCTCGCACCGGCGCAGGGAATTTAGAAGCACGCGGCCGCCTTCTCATCTACTGACATCTCGCACACCTGGCCGGGCTTCCCGCCCATGGAACCCCGCCCACCTCTTCGTTCCCCTTGCAAGCCGGGCAAGCGCTCTTCCTCGAGTGCAAAAAATAAACAATGATCGCGGCTTGCAACGAGCCATCTGGGGGTTGTTGTTTTTTTTCCTTTTTTTTTTCTGCTTTTATTTCCCTAGCAAATGGCACTTTTTTTTTTTTTTGCAAAGCCCTTAAAGGTCTCCAGGGATTTTTATTATTATTATATTATTTTTTTGCTTTTTTTCCCCTTAGCAAATTTGCTCTTAGTTTTGCAAACCCCTCAAAAGTCGCCCGGGATTTATTTTTTTGTACACAACAATTACCCAGGGGGGGGAGCGCCGCTCGGTGCAAATCCCATATATCCATCTATCTCCTCCTTGGCCCTCTCCCCACCTAATGCCGAAGCAAGTCTTGCCCTTTTCCTCCCCTGCCCTCATTCCGATTAGTTCCCTCGCCCCGAAGGAGCTGCGCTTCTGGGGCAACGGCCTTACTTTAGGCTGCCATTCCAACCAGGTGTGTGACTCTTCTATGCAACTCGGGTGTTTATACAGTGGAGCTTTTGGGGTGGGAAGCTCGTCAAAAGGGCGGCCGCTTTTGCTCGGAGAAGCCTACCTGCCTGGGAATTTCTAAATTTGGCTTTTAAAAAAAGGAAAAGCGCTGGGTAGGAGACGCACTTTCGGTTTTTCAACTTTTACTTTGCCCGGGTGGGAAGGCGTCAGCGCCACGCCTAAGAAGTCAACCGATAGTTTCCCCCCCACACACACACACACAAACTTTGCCGCCAGGTTCAGTGGCAATTCTTAGTAAATCTTACATCTAGTGCGGAAGTTACTCAAGAGTATTATAACGCAGAGAGCAAGTACCGGGACGCACCGTCTTAAAAATACAAAATAAAAACACCCTTGAAATGCCGAGTACCCTTTTTGGCACGTGTATAAACCAATTGCAAAGGACCTCATCTGTATTTTCTAAGGGGGGGGGGGGGACGGCAATATTTTAAATATATATTTTAAAAAGTAACTGGTGGGTTTGCACCACCTTTGCAACAGCCGTGGAGGGCTAAATAGCCAGTTCTGCCCGCCCTCCCCTTTGCAAGAAAAATCATATCTGACCTTTTTTTTTTTTTTTTTTGCAATTTTCAGTGCAAAAAAAGAAAAGACTTGGCGTTTAAGTCTTTTGCACAAAACGCTTCGCAGGCGCGGGCGGGAAAAAAAAGTAAAAAACGGCCCCTCCAAGTCTTCACCAAAAGGTGGCACCCCTGAAATGCGCCTGCGCCGAAATGGCGGAGTCAACTCAAATTTTTTTTAAAAAAAATTAAAAAACCCCAAGACTTCCTTATCAAGACCACCTGCTTCGAGGTTTTCTTAGCATCCTGCGGTAATAAGTTTTAAATCCCAGAAGTCTTAGCTTTCAATTTCCGGTTAAAAAAAAAAACCAGCTTTACTATCCAATGGGGTTTCCTCGAACAATGATTTGCGCGAAGCCTTCATTTATATTGCTGTTTATTTTTCTAACTACGTTTGTGCGACTACTGGGTTTTCAGGAATGGGATCTTTGCCTCGAGTAATTCTTCTAAATCCATGGTTTTAAGTGCCCCTTATTGGGGGAGGGAGGCATCCCTGCTCTTGGTAGTAAATCCAAAAAGTGATCAGAGGAGCAGTTACTTCCAATTGTAAACGTGGAAGGCCACACATGTTATGGGTACTTCTTAAGCAAAATCAACTCTATTTACATTAAAGGGGTTAAAATTCAGCCTACAGAGGAGGCCTCAACCACAATAAACTCCCTCGTTTTTCTCCAGAATTCCCTTCAAAGGGAACAGGAGTGAGCAGGGTTGCCAATAGGCCCGAGTCAAACATGGGATTTATCCCCTAAATAGAAGCAGGTTGTCCGAGGTAGTGTAAAGTCACAGGTCTCCCTCGAGTATTTTCTAAGAACAGAGGATTGCAAAATTACAGCAGGCTTACCCTTAGTTATAGGTGCCTAGGATTACATCTGCAAACCAAAGTGCATGCTTACTAAGAAGTTAATCCTAGTAAGTTAATAATTTTACATGAAATGAGCATGCAAGCTCAGTCCTAAACCTGCCCAGCTGTGAGGAGACATATTTGGGAGTAGATCCCTTTTAGCTCAGTAGTTCCTTCCTTTACCTAATGAGTAGAATGGAGCTGTGTGTTGATGTTTACCAAAAAATTCAGTGCCATTTACATTTTTTAAAAGGGGGGACCCATGTGCAGTGAGAAGTCCCTGTTGAATTCCCCACTTACTTCAAAGTAACCTTAGAAAGTGAGCAAGCAGTTCAAGCTGTAATCTACTTTAAAATAATTCTATGGGTCAGCTCGATGACTATGGAATAAAGTCTTTCGAATTAGCAATTTTTTGGCTGTAATCCATAAAGCCTCTTAACTGCAGCGCATATAGTTAAAGATTAATGTTTGGCTATGGAGCTCTGTGAGGGAAATCATTTGTGGCTCCCATCCATAAAGCACTTAAGCCGTCATGCCAAGGGTGGTGGTTTTCAGATTTGAACAGAAAGTCCTGTTCTCTAAATGAACAAGGAGGAGAAGGCTTGTTGGCCAAAAATCCCATTGGATCCAAACTGACTTAAATGCTTTCCAGATAGCTGTACTTTTGGTTGTGCAGGGCCGGAGCTAGTATTGTTCCCGGTATCTCTTAAGGACTTGGGGAATGCACTTAGGATATTTTTCCATAGGAGCTCGGTCTTGCCAGTTTCTGGCATCTCTCAAATCCTGAAAAGCACAATTACAGCCTGGCCACCTTGATGCCCTTCACCAGTTCACCAGGTGCACTGGGATCACAACTTCCCAAAACCTGAGAGTCATAGCCCCACCAACTGGAAAGGGTTCCAATGCTCATTCTTTCTGCAGGAAGTCCCACTGATCAAATTGGGACTTACAACTAGGTAAAGATTTCTGGATTCCTCATCGTGCCAATGCTGGCCTGGCTCCTTTTAGCTCCAAGGGGCCTAAAGCCCTTGGAAAAGGAACGTGTCTGGATAGAGGTGGCTTTGGAACCATGGTTTTCCTGCCAGCTAGATGAGATTTGCAATCCTTCAACTCCCAAAATAGGGAGGTAAGGAAAGCGGTAAAGAATGCAATCTCACACTGAAGGCTTGAGGGTCATCCATAAAAGGGAAACAGAGCTCAACACCTACCTTCAAGCTTTCTCATCTGAGTCCTGTCCGTAAGGCACCTCTAAATCCTATCACCCACAGCCCCGTTTTCTGTTCTGGCTCTTGGCCAGATCAATCTGATGGCATCGTTGTTTTCCACTTCCCTAAAGTCTCTCACTAGGAAGCTCTTTACGGACAACCTTGTGGGGAGAATTTGGCTGAGTTCTCTATTCCTTCCAGGGGACCTTTACATTCCCTGCTGCAGGGTCATTTAAAGGCTAGTGCCCTTGGGTTCCTAAGTGGTGTGGGGGGTGGGATCTGCACAGGCCTGCGACCTTTTTAAATTCACAAGCTGACCCACCAAGGCAGCTTCAGCAATAATGTTCCGCATCACCTTGGCCATATTCGCTTGGCAAGCGTCTCAACAGCCCACTTTGTTGAGTAAGGAGGACATACAAGGTCAGGGCACTGAAAAGGCATATTTTGTTATGAGTTACGATATGATATTGCGATACTAGCAATATTTGATAGAGCTCACTTGATATCTCCCTCCCCTGATGGTACCTAAAAATAGTAGAGGTACCTAACCCTCCTCAGACGGTGACCGTTTGGGGCTACACCCCTTTCACAAACAGCTGTAGTGGCTTGCTGCGCTCCTCAATACTCCCCATATGAAATACCTATAGGTTGTAAGTGTGGTGCAGATCGAGTTTGCTGCTTCTCTTTTAAGTGGGCCCTCCACTGAGAGTGTAACAACTTTCCAGCATTTCATCACCTGGCCTCCCTGATTGACAACATGGCCTGGAAAAGCCAACATTTCAAACCATTCCTACCTAGTAGCCCATAAAGATGGAAACCATGCCATGTTTCCACTGGTTCAGCTAAAGGCTCATTAAGTAGCACCACCATGTGCAAAGTGAAAATGGGCTTGGCTCTTGGAGGTTGTGTGTGTGTGTGTGTGTGTGTGTATGAAAACTGAATAAACCCTTGCCCTCCAGATGATCCCACAAACACCACTCCCTTCCTATAGGTGTCTTACATACTTGAATGCAGCTGGATGGTAGAACTTATTAACATGGGGTCGTATTTTATTCACACTTGCACATGGGGCACGATAGAAGCTTAGCCTATCAAGAGATCATCATGTGCTCAGATGTCTAACACTCCTTCTAGTTCGGAATATGAAGGTTATGCTGGTAAGCCACCTGCCCCCGCAACCCCAGCCCATTGAAATCCTCGATGGCTAATTCAATGGCAACTACTTGCTCCTTTGCTTCCCTCTTATTTTTTTAAAGAAACTGGAGAGGAAAAGCAGCTAAAGGCCCCGGACTAAGCACTACAACGGAGACCCTAGCTCTTCCTGTGAAAGAGAGATGGTTGTATGCATGCATTGCACAGTAACGTGCTGGGCATAAATTAAGCGACAACAGCATAGCCTGAGGCTGGTCCTTGATAGAACCGCAACCTCCGTAATTTCAGCCACAAGAGACGGCAGATCTCTTCCTTTCAAGCCATCTTGTTCAAATGCCTGGCTTGCTACCTATCCAGAATCACCGCCTTTCTCCGCCACCAACTTCTTTCCTCCAAAAGCCAACCGCGTCCGAGTGAGGAGCGAGGGAGATGAGACAGAGAGGGTTTTTGTGTGACATCTTTCTTTATTAAACAACAGGAGGAGATGCTTTCTTTTTTCTTTTTTTCCCCCCACTCCTCCTCCCGAGATGCTGACACCAGGCGAAATGAAAGCAGGGTTTGGAACCGGGAACGCCTCGCACTGTCTCTCTCTCTCTCTCTCTCTCTCTCTGGAATGGTGTCAATTTCACAACCGAAGCATTCATGGGTCGGTATTGGGCTGACTCTACGGACTTTCGCTTTACACACACACACACACACACATCTATATATATATTCCCAGGGAATGCCTTTGTTATTCCCAGGGCTGGAACGCAGCTGCCCCGGCCGCACCCCCCTCCCCAATCAGGACCAAGGACAGCGGCTTGAAGAAATGGCTTGCCCGCACCTAATGAGGAATACACACCCCAGCAGAGCTCCTGAGCCAAACGCCTTTCGGCTGTATCCAGAACTGAAGCGGGTCTCTCTCTCTCTCTCCCGCCCCCCCAACCTTCTTCAGAACAAAGAAAATCGTGGCTCCCGGATATAAAAGCTGAACCCTCCCTACAGAGCGCTGTAACTGACATTAGAAGGGTTTTAAAGAGCCTGGTTCTCCCATCCAGTCCCTTTATACCCGCACATGCATTTATATATATTTCACATGCGCACACACATACACGCACACAACCTGGCATATCTCGAGGCATCCGCTTTGAGAGCTAACAAACCAAGGTCTGCAGATTCCCCACCACCACCCGCCCCCGTTTCAAATCCCCGCTACACGCATCCTTTTTCCGTTTCTCTCTCTGTCTCCCCTTAGCCAAGCCAATGCTATTCGGCTAATACAATTAGAGTTGGAAGCTTAATCCCGTCTGATCTGCAAACGCCGGTTTAAGCCCTTCACAGCCCTTCCTTCCATTCATTCATTCAGTCAGCCACTTACACACACCCCAGCCGAGCGTTGAGCACTTTCCGCTGATCCAAGGCGAAGGTCAGCGGTTCTGCTTTGAGGCAACTTCACACCTCCAAGCTAGCGAGCTAACACAGTTTCTGCGTGCGGGTTCCTAAATGTGTATGCACACCACACAACAAAACGTAACAAAAAAAACTGTACACCGTCTACCCCTTTTGCCACTCTACATGGTACGGAGTAGCTAACCCTGTTCAACCGATGGTGCTGAAGCTGCTGGAAACCAGGCGGCAGACTGTGAGCAATAAACTTAATTGGATCTCGTGCACTTTTTATCCTCTCTCAAGGCAGCCTAGCCAACCTGACACCTCCGAAACTTAAAAATCGTCTCTATGTGGCAATAATAATGTGAATAAAATAAAGCACAACTTACCTTGTTTCGCTTCAGGTTTTTTTTTTTATTTAAAAAAAAAAAACAAAGAGAATACTGTAAGGTCTCCCAATTAAAAAAAAAAAATCAAATGGGTAGGTCTCAAGACAACACCCAAAACCTAAATTGCGGACAGTTGCAAACAGAAGATTTTTTAAAAAAAAATGGAGGATTTTTTTTTTAAAATCAACGCTTCTTTTTTTTTTTCCACTCCCAGAACACGAAAAGAAATTGGGAAAGGGGGGGGTTAAAAAAAGGGGGGGAACTTTTAAAAAAAAAGGAGGGTGGCAAAATCGAATGGTTTCCCGTTACAACACAACTAAACAAAAAAGGGGGGAGGGGAGGAGAAATAAAAGGTAAGAACAAAGGAAAGAAGGGATGAAAAGGAGGGTTTCTTAAAATACAGCCTCCCTCTCTCTTCCTCCTTCTTTCTAGCAGCTCCCAATCGAAGTCAGCTGCTGCAGCATCTCTTATCTGAGAACAGGCTGAAGGGGGGAGGTCGCCTTAAATGGGAGGTGGACTACAGCACAGATTTATAGGGACCGGATCACCCGGCGCTCCTCTGCTTCCGCACGAGTGTGCGCGTGTATGTGTCTCTGCAGCCGTGCCAGGCTCTCCCACCTATCCCGGGGGCCACGCGCGGAAGCATACGCCGAATCCAGAGACAACGGAACTTGCTCGCAGGGCAGCTTCGGCCTCCGATTGGTCCGAGACGTTGCGTCTGGCGCCGCCCCCGGCCAACGGACGGTTCTGATTGGCTGCCTCCCGGTGCCACTCCGGCGGGCTCGATGGAGTCCCGTTTTTCATTTTTATTTTTCCCACCCCCCCACCCCTTCAAGGTGCGTTGGACTGAGCGATGGTACCACCCTGCTGCTCGGCGTGAGGGCGGACGGGCGGCGAGCGGAGCGAACGTGTCTTTTGCGTTTGTTCTTCTCGCTGTAAATTTATTTTTATTTTTTTGCACCCCCCGCTTTCCACTCCCACCTTTTCCTCTCCTAAACGAGACCATTGCAAGCCTGAGGAATCCTTGCACCATCTTTCCCCCACCCTTTTGGTGTGGGGGGGGGGGGCGGGCGGGGAGACGGGAGGGGGGCTTGGTATGTTTCGACCCTCCGCTGGGATGCTTCCCCGCTTCGGGCACCCAAACCTGTTGTCCAAGCGCGTTGCGCGAGGGCTGAGATCCCGCGGCAAAGAAAGAAAAGAAAGTCGCGCCTGTACCCACACGCCTTCAAGCCCTTTTCTTGCCTGCCTGTCTGGTTAAGAGCCACCGAGCTGCCAAAGGTTCAGGGAAGAAAACTTTAAGAAGCCAAAAAGACTTCCCTCTCCGAACTTGTCCATAAAAAAGGAACCACGTCCGATTTAACAACAACAACAACAACAACAACAACAACAACACAACGCACGGCAACTTCTCAAGCCAAAGGAAAACAAAAGCTGGGCCTGCTTCTTCCTTTGTATTGACTAACTTTGCGGCTTCCACAACTACCCGGTTCTCCATGAACTTGCCTCAAAAAATCAAAGTAGCACGTTTCGCTACTTAAACTTTGAGGAGGTGTTGGAAGAGCTGAGTTTGGGGAAGAAAATACTTTCACGTACCTCCCGTATGGGGAGAAAGAGGGAAGGGGGGGAGAAAGAGAAGGAGGGAATAAGGGAGAAAGAGAGAGTGAGAAAGAGATGGGGAAGGAGGGAGGGAGGGGGAAAGAGAGAGGGAGGGGGGAAAGAAAGAGAGGGAGGGGGAAAGAAAGAGGGAAGGAGAAAGAAAGAGAGGGAGGGGGAAAGAGGGATGGAGAAAGAGGGGAGAGAGAAAGGGAGGGAGGGAGGGAGGGAGAAAGAGAGGGAGGGAAGGAGAAAGAGAAGGAGGAGAGAGAGATCCCCTATACTTCAGCACATTCTCCCAATTATTTCTAATTCTCATTGAGGATTTTGGTTCTTTGGCGGCCATCAACACAACAGAGAGTATATTTTCACGCCTCTGCCCTTCCGCGTCCTTCTCCCTAAGTCAACCCGCTTCCTCTCCAAGAAGAACAGCTTTCTAGATAGCCCACATCTGCTGAGAGAAAGGCGGCGGCGGGCGGGGTGGGGTGTCTGCCTAGCGCACTTGGAGTTGCACAGATCAAGCACTGCTTGTACCCTTCCCTTATCTCTTTAGTCCAACTTGAAACCTTTTGCATGGGGGAGATTCAAGAAGAGGAGCGGTGCCACGCAAGTTAGTGTTCCGTGATCTGCATGCCCTTGAATGTTCAGCAGAGAGGAATGCCACGGATGAGAGCTTGCGAGGACCCGACTGTTTGGCCGACACACTCTGCAGAGAAGGAAGCTTTGCTTTTTGCTTTTTTTTTTTTTTAACTTCAAGTATACCAACACAACAGAGGAAACCAAAGCGACCCTTCCCATCCACGTAAGGCTAACCGAAGGCTGGCTCCAGCAGGAACTCCTTGAAAGTTGAATCTTAGTGGGCATCCCCAGTTGATGTCAGAGACAAATCGACCTCCAAATTAGAGCAATGGAAGATCAGGGACATCACTTTCCTAAGAAGTCCTGCAGTGCTTTAAAACAAATATCCCCCTTTAGGAAAAGGGTGGGTTAGATTTCCAAGCTTGATACCCTATATGTATTTGGGGGGGGGGAGAGAAAAAGAGAGATGGTGCATTCATTTATTTATTCTAATTCCAACTCTGATGTTGGGAGGGCGTGAAAAAAGATACCCACACATCCATCCTTTTGGGTTCAGTCATGCCCAACAATGCCAACGTTTGAAGAAAAGCACAGCAACTTGTGGGGTGGGGGTTGGGGAGGAGGTTTGAAACAATGTATCCTTGCATAAAGACACGCCCCTCCTTCCTTATTGTCCCTCTGATGAAGCCCGACCATTGTCTGGGAAAATCGGCATTTGAAGAATGAGTTAGAAGAGAAGAGAAGGTAAGAGGCTCCTCATCCTGGGCTATCAATAGGCAAAAAACCAAGGCAAGCATCTTGCTAGTTCTAACCCGAAGTCAGGACTCCGGGAGATATATTAACAACAGTAGCAATGCTATAGAAGCAGTAAAAGGAATGTAGCTTTCTGTAAAGATTAGGATGCTTATTAAGCTGATTTTCTATCTTCTGTTCAACCCATGGGGGACAAAATCTGAAGAGCAAAACTACAAAGTTTGCATAATCAAATCTCGGAAGGTTCAGAAGCATCTCCTCTTCCTCCTCCTCCTCCTCCTCCCCTTCTCCACCCGCCCATCCCCACCCCACTACATGTCTTCCTCCTCGTTATTTTACTTAAAAAGTGAGATTTTGTCAAACTTCCTCTAGGATTATTAAATGAGGTTTATAGAAGAAGGTGCCACAACCTATATATAGGATAAGTGCTATGATACTCATTTGTCAATTAGATGGATCGAATTTTCCTTTCATATAGAAAACTTTTCGGCATGTATGAACTTGACAGTGCAACAAATATTATTAAGCAGGAATAAAGACCAGTGTCACTCTAGGTATTTATCCCCCCTTTTTTTTCATTTTTTAAAATGTGTACTTGGCCTTGTGCAAAAATCACTTTCCCAAAGAAATTTAGCTTTCCAACATCAACTCTTCACACATACAAATCGAGGGAAAGTCTATCCCACACACTAGCTAAATCTAAAAATGCACACATACACACATGCACACACGCACACTTCCTCTTGACAAACAGCAATGGGAGCATCTTTGTTGAAAGCAGAATATTTCCTCTCTTCTTAGGTGCACTTAAACAGGTAGAAGCCTACTTTGGACAGCAATAACAACATAACCGAACTCAAGAATCCAAGATAGCGTGATGGGAAAACAAAACAAGCTCTCGATCACAACTGTGAAAGATTTGCGAAAGAAAGAAACCGCTTCCAATGCTTTGTCCTTTCAAACTTCGGGATGGTGGGGTTTTTCTTTCTTTTCAGAACCATGGACAGAGGTGCCGCGCGGTTCGACTCCTCGCTAAACCGCCCCGTTCTCGCCTCCCACGATCGTTGCAGAAAGAAAGAAAACGGGTTCAAAGAAGAGGAGTAATAATTTTCAAAGGTGCTAGGAGTCCAAAGCAACACGGTTGCTTGTGGGAGTTTTTTGTTTGTTTTTTAAGCTTCCTTTTGAAGAGGCATTGTTTTATATAAGTCGTAACATACGAGAGAGAGAGAGAGAGAAATAATTTCAATTAAAATATCTCCAGTGTCTAAGAATGCGCTTAAGGCCAAGTTATCACAGAAAGTGGGTGGGGGCACGCAGACACAGAGATCAGCCTTTAGAGCACTTTATTTTTCAATAGGAGCCCTTCATGTTTCTCGTCAGGAGAGATTCTAGCACCCGCACATCCAGAAGGGCTGCAGTTCCAAGTGTTGCGTCGCGTAACAACCCCGTCTACAATAACTTTTCAACTCTCTCCTTCTTTGGCTTCCCCTGCTTTTGATTGAAACGTTCGGCCATCGTCGGCTTGCGCGTTCTTCTTAGGTGGTTCGTTCCGCTTTCTCGCCAACAGAAGCACACCGTAGTAGTTCCCAGAGAATGCCTTTAGGAGTCATTACAACAGCCGGGACTGCAAAGGGACGTTTGGCTTGGAAGAAAAGCCTTCTTAAAATAATCTAAAGCCTCTCGCTATAAGGACAAGGGTCTGAATGAAACTCTTCCGCCGAAACAATGCCCAAGATCGCGCTGCACGTGTTGAAATCAAACTGAGAGGTTACGGGCTTCAGTAAGTTACTTCTTTCCCTTCTCTCGCCAAGCATACATGCACGCTCTCTCACACACACGCGCGCGCGCCCTTTACGCGCGCAAATTCAAGGCAACCTTAATAGTGACAATCCTTTTTTTTTCTCTCTCTCTCTCTCTCGCACCGCTCAAGAAACTACCAACGAAGAGTATATTGTGTGTTACTCTTGTGCGAGTTGGGAGTGGGAGGAATTTAAAATATTCGTTCCAGGCAAGGACAGCAGCCACCCTTTAACTTCTTGAAAGGTAAGATAAATGGTGGTTATTTGGATTCAGCTTGGAGGAAGCCATCTGTCTGCATTGAGGGCGAGAGAAACCGTGCTACTTCACTTCCAGCTGCTGAAAATAGAAGGAGAAGGGAGCAACGCCGGGGCTTTGAGCTAAAGCGTTTAGGTGCTATGGGCCTTTATCCCCTGTCTTCTATGCCATTTGGGTGCAATGCATGTTTAAGAGGAGGAGGAGGAGGAGGCCACGACTATCAACCAGACGATCAGCTCCACAGCCGCCTCCCCTCTCCACCCCCTTTTGTGCTCGGATCAAACGCCTGCACAACAGAGAAAGTGACAGCACCAGGCCATAGTAACAAAGCCACAGTTTGTACCGAAAGGCAGACCGAGGCCCAGGGAGACAAGGCGGCAGAGAAGCAGCTGCCTTATCAGCACGCTGCAGAGATGAGGATGGATCCAGAGGTCTTCGATAGATAATCACTTTAATAGTGGGGTGGGAAGCTTTGCAATGAGCCAAACTTTAGCTTCGATAAAAACTATCCCAGTATGAATGGAAGCAACCAGACCTGTATCCATCTTTGCTCTCACTCTCTCTCTCTCTCTCTCTCTCTCCTCCCTCCCCCCTCCCTCCCTCCTCTCTCTCTCTCTCTCTCTCTCTCTCTCTCTCTCCTCCCTCCCTCCCCCTCCCTCCCTCCTCTCTCTCTCTCTCTCTCTCTCTCTCTCTCTCTCTCAATAATCCTTGCTGTTGTTTTGATTGTAAATTCTCAAAGTTGCACCAAATTCTGCCAAGTTTTAGAAAGCCTATGAAATTGCATTTTTTGTAGGTTGGATGCTTCATGTTGCCTCTCTTAGAGGGCTTTCTAAGTAGGGGTGTGGAAAAATGACTTATATGTGTCCAAAGTTAAAAAAAAAAAAACTTTGACACCAGGCTGAGTCCTATTATTTTGGTAACAATACTTGCCACTACCTTCTTCCAACCTTAGCTGGACTCAGAAGCTAACAGAATCCAGCTTGTTAAATTGTGGGAGGGAGCCTATTACTATATAGCAGGGCAGGAAGCTAGAATGTTTGATTGAGGGTGGGACGGATCTCAGAAGGAGATAATGGCAAATCCACTTCCTTAGTGTTTCAAAACAAGCTACAGGGATCCATCTTTGAACTGAGCTCAAATATTACCTGACCTCTCCATGTGTACATATGTAAATATGTCTGGGTGGGGGAGGGGAGAGAAAGAGAGCCACAGAGGCAAGAGACTCTGCCCCTTAGGGATCATAAATTAGCAAAGTCATTTCTGAAAAGGGAAGAGGGAGCCAGACTAATGAGTTTTGGAAGAATGAATGGATATACAAAAAAAAAAAAAAAACCCCGAGCCATATGTTTGTGTAAGCAACAAATCCTGCCCAAAAGGCTAATGGTGTCAGGGGCTAGGATCCTATCTCCTTCAATAAGAAACTGGCTCTGGTGGAAATCAGATTTTGTTTAGTTAGCTGAAGACAGAATGGGTTTGTGGAAAATTTCTTGGACCTTTTAAGTGTATTCGTATCCCTTGTGGTTCTAAACCAGATTCTACAAGCTTGGTAACATGCACAGTCAATGTTTATTCATTTGACATATATTTATACACTGCCTTTCTTCCCAAACAGCTTCAAATAGCAATTTAACAGCGGTTAAAACAACAAGGATAAAAGACAATGACTTAAATTTTCATAAAACAACAAAAAGTACACACACACACACACATCTATATCTTTATATCTATCTATATAAAGGTGATTGGAAGCTAGCAATCAATATAGCTTAAGGTGTCAAATTAATATTTAAAAAGCATTTTTAAATCAGCAATTTAAAACATTCACTGTCTCAGAACACTTTTGTAAATAGAAAAACAAGCACCCTTCAAGTGAATGTTTCGCGTTGAAATAGCCAATTCATTGATCCTGAGAAGGCCATCTTATTGATGTCATCAATATTTTTGTGGCTTTAGAAATACATGAATCTGACATGGGTCATGTAACTTCTGGCTTTGTAACTATGGTTTACTGGCACGTAGGATCCTGTAATCAAAAATATGGATTTTATAATGGCTATTGGCATCAGTGGGCTGCAGGCTTATGCTCAGACAATTACTCTGTTTCTAACCATCTGATTCACCATTGCAGTTAGCACTCAGAATTCTAGTTAGCATTGTGGAAAATGGTGTAGAAATAAAGTAAATTAAAATGTCACTCTGGATCACAATCTAGAACAATATTGAAGGTAGCCATTATATTGTCTATATCTACAGCCACAGCTCTTTTCCTTGTTGGAGCTGCATGTTCTCTAGATACTGTTCCCATCACCACAGACCATTAACCATGCTGGCTGGACTTGATAAAAGTGGTGGCTCAAAATACCTGAGGAATACCAGACTGGACTCCTAACCACAGAGAGATAAGAAGGATAACAATCCATCACTTTGAAAGAGAAGCATTTGTAATACCAATATTTGTTTACAATGAGCTGACAGTACCAAATAACATTATCCCATTTGCTTTCTTGTTCATTTGATATTTGCCTTTTGCTTTCAACTCATTTGTATCCCAAGAGTGATATAGTTATACTCTGGGCTAGTTTTCATAAAAGCTGTTGTCTTATAGAAGAAACACACGTCCTGGACTTTAAAAAATGTAATCCTTAAGAGATTTCTGAACTTGGAGGGCGAGGGAGTGCAGCCCTATCTTCGCTCATCGGAGAACCATAACTTTTTTGGGTGGGAGAGAAAGCCTAGATGTGGGTTGCATTTGAGCTGCGTATGTGGTAAGGACCAGGAGAAAAACTCAATTGGATTTGAAAGTGAAAGGCAATTCACCTTAAATGAAATAAATGGCATGCATTTGCTAAGATACTTCTCTATGCATGTAATACTTTCCCCCCTTTTATTACATTCAGTATTGCAGCAGTTTATGAAGTTACTTAGCGGGCTCAGCTCAAAGCTTTCAGAAGCTGAATATCGTCCTGGAGTCTTAGATTGGGCACCCTTATTGCACAGGCAGTGCAATTATTTAAGATCAGGGCAGTTTTTTTTATTTCTTTTCCCCCTTTTTCCTGACTTTTCGGCACTTCCACGAGGCATCCTTTCTCCTTGCCAAAGTATTTTGAACCAGCCTTTCAATCACCTTCACTCCTGCTGACCTTGGAAAGCTGAAAGCAGGTAGGAACACCTTGAGCAATCAGTGTGCTCTCCAACTAATTAACAGAAGAATGCAAAAAAAAAAAAAGCCCAACAATTTTTCCATGCAAATCCTACCCCTTTTGGCATAACAAACCCTCATCGCCCAAATACTACACAGTAAAGATGGGGGGGGGGGCGAAATGACTGGCTCCTACCCATTTTTTTTCAATACATGTTATGTGCACTTTGGGGGTGGGGAACCCACACAAAAAAAAACCCCGACCTATTGTTACAAGGGGAAAGCTGTCCGGTTGTCAAGCCATCATTCTTAATCCATGGTAGAAGCCCCTGGTTTTGCAGCCAGGCCCTTCCTTCTCCGACATTCTCAACCACAGTTCAGGGTTGCAGTTGACAAATCACTAAAGGTAGGTCTGTGTAGGGTT
Source organism: Notechis scutatus (assembly GCF_049901735.1). Classification (NCBI taxonomy): domain Eukaryota; kingdom Metazoa; phylum Chordata; class Lepidosauria; order Squamata; family Elapidae; genus Notechis; species Notechis scutatus. The sequence goes on along the minus strand of NC_142010.1, from coordinate 188,244,272 downwards.
CACACAAAAGGGCTCACTTGAGCCCAGGGGCTGGGAAGGGGGTTGAGGTAGAAGAGTTAGAGTTAGCTAAGCCTGTTATTTATTCTAAACAGGGAATATTAAGGCTTGCAGGTGTTGTTGTTGTTGTTGTTGTTTTGAAGGCTTGTGAAAATGACTAGAAACTGAATAGGAGGATAAAATCTGGCACATTGATAAATCTACCAGATAGTTTTAAATTCAAGCGATTAGGAAGTGAAAGGAGGCAAGAGGAGGGGGAAATGAAGTACACCAGAACCTGCCATTTTTTCAATCTGAGCTGTACTAGTTAGTACTATTAGTTTCAATTGCCCAGGTTCGGTATGAAAACACAATGGCACAACTGATATGGGATGCAAATGCCAGATATGGAAGGACTTTGAGAAAATAGAGTATCGGTCTATCTGTCTGTCTGTCTGTCTGTCCGTCCGTCCATCCATCATCTATCATCTATCATCTGTCATCTATCATCTATCTATCTATCTATCTATCTATCTATCTATCTATCTATCTATCTATCTATCTATCTATCTATTTATCTATCTATCTATCTATCTATCTATCTATCTATCTATCTATCTAATTAGCTATCTAGCTATCTAATTATACATAGCTATGGCTCTTACACACAAACACACACATATGATAAGGAATATACAATGTATATTAGCTAGGAAATATATTTTCCATTTTTGAATACATCTATATATACATATATTCAAAAACTGCAAATATATTCTCTAGTTAATAAGGTACGTTATGCGTTCTTCATACTTTAAGAGAACATCAGGTAAGTTCCTTCCCAAGCTCTTCAGGCATTCCAACAAGTAAGATCTATGTACTGTATCTTAACCGTTTTTATGAACTTTTTCAAAGCTCCTTTGAGAAGAAGGAAATGCCAGCTAATTTAATGATGAGTGTGCACCTACTGTATGACAAGTTAAAATAAGCTACAAATGAGTTCTGCTTTCAGGAACAGGGGCTTTATGTTTTCATGCAATTAGCTAAGGCAGGAAAAAAAAAAGGCGGATGCATTGCACTAAAATATCTCTCTTCTACAGTAATTGTTCTGCTAATGATATAGTGCTGTAAAATAATGGCTATTGCCCATTACTAGTTACTACCTTTTTTTAAGGGGGGGGGGGATGTTCTATATTCTTGATGGTTAGAGTACTATATAATTAGATCTTCAGATAATAAGATCACATGTACAAGAGACAGATTTGTACCATGGATGGAGGCATATTTAAAATACATCTAAAGTAATGTGAGGAACTGACTACTAGACTAATGGGTCTACATTCTCATACGAGAAAATGCAGCCCTAGGAATCAATGGTACTCACTCCCAAGCGTTACATTCAGGACTACAATCGGTGTCATTTAGGATGACAACATATGTCATTTATATTATTTTATTATCCCTTGTTCTGTCTGAAAACTGGAGGTTCACTCTGATTATAGCAGTAAAGGTACTTGTGTAGCAGCCATATGACCTTTTGGAAGCAAATACCCTTGTCTGAGTAAATATACAAACACTAGCAATACCTGCTATTTACTGATGCATGCATGTATAATGTACAGAGTGCTTCACACACATGTAATCTCTGTTATTTTTACATAACGTTGGCAAAATAGACTGCTGTCCTCATTCCCCCCCCCCCAAAAAAAAAAACAGGAAAAGGGAAGAAATAGCAGCACACACAGAATCTCAGGCTTTGAAAAGCCTTAAGTTGCATCCCCAAGAGTTCCTCTAAACATGTTATCAAAGATTATTTTTAATTAGGCAGAATGGAAGAACGATTAAATACATCAGGGGTACTTAAGTATTATCAGTAGTTAATAATTGAAACGTAAAGTTAAATTAAATCAAATTTCATTTTGGTCCAGGCCATTCCTATTTTTAGAATAACCTTTCCCCCTTTCACATCATTCAATTAAGCCAGTCTGATAATCCACCAATTGAGGGCCAATACTGAAGGTGGGATATGATGTTTATTTATTTGGGTGTAAGACCCACTGAATTCAAAGAGTCTTAATTCTTACATATAGGATCTCACCAATACTGCAAGCTATAAATCTGTGCCTGTCTGCAGGGTTTCTTTTAAAAAAAACAAACGGTGCACACTACGATTTCTTAATATGCCACCTGATCCTATTCAGGATTAAACTGCCTTGCATTTTGTAAAATTTCACCTCTGGATTTGCAAAGATCAGTCAAAATCCAAAGACTGTAGCGCAAAACTCCATTAATGAAAAAAGTTCATGATTCTGTTAAGGCCCTTTTGCAATAATTACATGCCTCTTTCTTTTTCTGTTCCCAATGATTGCCGCGATTAGACATTTCTATTTAATTCTAAGAATGCCATAGGAAATATTGTGTTCTCTCTTCTACAGCTTTCATTGTAACTCCAGCCCAAACCCTATCAAAAGTGGAGGACTTCAAAAATAGAATGCAACATATCTGCTTGGTTCTCAATATAGCTTTAAGAACTATATTTGAGAAATTTATGGGTATTTGTTGGGACTGTTAAGCACATTTGAAGAAACATTTCTAGATCAAATTGCTCTGTTTACAATGATGATCCTTTCTGAACATAAAGTCTACCCATAACATCATGGTCATTAAAGACCATAGGTTGTTGATTGAAAGTTGATAATGACTTAGTGAAAATGTTTGGGGTGACATTTCCCTAAAACGTTTATTTTTGTAATTATATATTTCATCATATTGCTTCACTGAACTGAATGTTGGCACAGGAAACTTAACCCCAAGATTGGCAACCTTGTCTGTAGCTCAGTAGTGCAACAAGAGTTCTAAATATTTAATGAGATCCACAAAATGGCCTTGCTTTGACTAAGTTACTCATCGTTATTGAATATCTTTGCAGATGGACAGCAGTAGCACCTGACACTTTCTAGATGAAACTTCCTAAAAGCAGCATCGATAAACCTCTTAAAGTCAAGCTTCAAATTTTCCTGTCTAGGAAACAACATTCCACTGTCCGATAATAAGGCATTCATACATTGACATTTCTAGCATCTTTGAAAAATCTAAGCCAATCTTGCAAAAATCTCCTAAGAGCAACATTATCAAAAACATTTTCACCCCACCCAGTATCATTTATACTGACAGCTTCCTATTGCATTTGCGTGCGTGTGTGTGTGTGTGTGTGTGTGTGTGTGTAAGCCATACTAAGACACTGTTTTCTTAATCATCAGTAAGTCGAGGTAACTGACTTCACATGATAAAACAAACCACCATTTATCACTTGCGTATTATGTTCACCAGCAACAGTAGCTGGGTTCATAAAAGTGTACTAGATCAAACTTAAACAATTGCAGTATATGAACTTGGCCAACGTATGCAAGAAAGACATGGAGATATAAGGGATCGTCTAGAACAGGACTCTTCAATTTGGCAACTTTAAGACTCGTGGACTTCAACTCCCAGAATTCCCCAGCTGGTGGCTGGGGAATTCTGGGAGTTGAAATCCACGAGTCTTAAAGTTGCCAAGGTTGGACAGCCCAGTTCTAGAACTTAGACCTTTGGGCAAAACATTCAATAATATCTCCCACATCTTTTTCGCTTTCTGCTACCTAAGAATAGGTACTTGACACTTTTCAGATGTCTAGGATTTTGATTTCCATAACCCCTAGTCAGCATGGTCACTGGCCAAAAATTATGGAAATTATATTTCAAAAGAGCTGGAGGGTACCATGTTGTCTACTTGATTTGACTTGAAAAATAATTTCTAATAAGTATAGCTCAGCCCTGTTACCCAGGGATCTTCTGTGTTAATCTACAGGCAGATTAAGCTAAAATGTGGTTTGTTTAGCTTTGGCTTAGCATGTAGTTTGAACCACGCTATTGTAGATCATATATCATGGTTTGTGATTTAGTGTCTTCTATAAACTAAGACAAATGTGGTTTATTCTGTAACTATGGATTAATGCAAGATAAAAATCCAATTTATTTTTCCATTTAATTTTGGTGCTATCTGATTTGCAGTGATCCCCAAAATTCCAGGCAGAGATCTTCTAAATGGTCTGCTTTCTTGAGACTTTAACAATGGAATGTTGGTCCTTTTACCTTTCTGGGTTTTTGATCTATTTCTATCCCTTCTAAATATCTTTAGAGAAAAAGCTCTCCCACTCCCACTATTTAATCCATCTAAAGCATATCTGTCATCGCAAAATCTTAAATGTCAGTTGGGACATGGGAAAAGAAAAGGGAAGGGGATGTTCCGGTTTTCTGAAATACCTGGCTAGGTGGAACAAGTGCTGAACATAGTGTGGGAAGCTCCCCCGCCCTCCAGAGAATGAAATATTTTGGGGAATATGAAAAGGAGAAAAATCTTAACAAAGCAGAAAGCAGCCCTCCATCTTCCGTCTTCCTACCATGGCCTCAAGGAGAAGCCTCGAGTCTTTAGAGATGGATATTTTGTACCTATTAAGAAAGACTGGGCCAATCTATTAATACATAAAACCTTTAGCCACAGCTCCCACAGAAGGCTGGAGCTGATGGGATGTACCCACCACCATTAGAATAGCAAAAGACACAAGGCTCACTACATTACTCAACCCCCTGGAACATCTCAAACCCCAGAACCCTACAAAAATCCATCCACTCGCTCAACCATTTTGTCAGCCACCTCAGAAACATGCTGCTGTCACTGAAGTTTCTGGAAACCAAATAAACTTGCACCAAGCCTCCATTTTATTTCCAGCGTCTTTCTCTTAGGTTGGAATCTGACCAGATTTTTCTTCCTACAGTAGGCATGTTAAATTCCTACATTGTGATTTGTTGGCTTGTTATATTGTATGAATTCAGTCATTAAAGTTTGTTGAACATGTTTTATGACAGTGTAATAAGTGACTAAACATAAACATGGCTTTGTGCAAAATGGGAACCATGCCCAGTGCTCAGAATTTCTAAAGCAGGGGTCTTCAAACTTGACAGCTTTAAGACTTGTGCACTTGAACTCCCAGAATTCCTCCCCCAGTCATGTTAGCTCAGGAATTCTGGGAGTTGAAGTCCACAAGTCTTAAACTTGCCCAGTTTGAAGACCCTTGTTCTAAAGGTATGTGGAATGACCTTGGGAGACAGGTGGAAGAGCCACAGACTAGACCAGGGGTTGCCAACCTTTTAGACTACAGGGACCACCAAACTCATAATTTTAAATCCCGCGGACCAGAGATTCTGGGAAAATCTCCAAAAAAGTCTGCAGGAAAATTCCCCACCCCGTTTTCCTACCGGTCAATCATTCTTTATTTGGGATTGCAGGATACCATCTCCAGCTCTGTTCTCAGGGGGGGAGAGAGAGAGAGAGAGAAACTTTTGGCTTCATGCAAGGAAAGCAGCAGAAGCAGAAGTCTTTCTTTCTCTCCCCCAAACTCTGTCAGAAATGAGCCTTTGCTGGCGCAGCCTCTTGGAGCAGGATGCCTTGCAGGGTCCCAAAGACTCATTTCTGGCAGAGTTTGAGGGAGAGAAAGAAAGACTTTGGCTGCTTTCCTTGCGTGCAGTCAAAAGCAGAAGAAGGAAGAAGCAGAAAGAAGCAGACTGATGGCCAGGCAAGGTGGATGGGGCAAGTGGGGCAAGTCCCCCCCCTGCCCTTTCCCCCCTCCCCTCAGTATCTCATGTTGTTCGCAATGCAAGCGACACAAGCCGTGTGTTCCTGGATTAATTGCTTTGGGGGGTGACATTTCTCTGCGGACCACCAAAATTTTCTCACGGACCACCAGTGGTCCCCGGCCCAGTGGTTGGTGACCACTGGACTAGACAACTTACATCTGAGCCTGCAGAAGGAATCCTGGCGTGGCAAATATCTCAGAAAGGATCCTCCCTCGTTTCTTGGACTGTAAAGATCTCAGGGAGGGAGGCGGGAATTAGTTTCAGCTTTGCAAGATTCTGTTAATGTAAACTTATCACAAACGTAGAACTAATATTTCTAGGAGTGCTTCTTATCTGGACTACCTGACAAGGTTGACAGAACACGTGAGTTTACCAAAGCCAAAGAGACCAAAGAAGTATAGAATCAGAAACCCCGAGAGGGTCGAAATGATCCATTCTCCATCATCTAAACCAGGGGTGTCCAACCTTGGCAACTCTAAGAATTGTGGACTTCAACTCCCAGAGTTGAAGTCCACAAGTCTTAAAGTTGCCAAGGTTGGACACCCCTGATTTAAACGGTGCTCTTGCTCTGAATTGTTGACCAACTATCTCATCTTGTAAAATTCATACCTTTTGCGAAATCGACAGGTCAATTTTTGTATGGATATTACCATGCAAGAGAGGACAGCCTTGGAATAAATCCTTCCTTGACAAAATGGGAAAGCAGCCTTGTCACACAACTAATACAGCTTGTCTCCCAGAAAAATCCGCTGACAGCCCTACTTTTATAGATCTCCTTGACAGGCAATCTTGGACTTATGAAAAGGTAATGCCGCATTAGCCAGCCTGAAGGAGGAAGATGTAAGATAAATGGCAGTACTGGTGTAACTGGTCTAGAGGATAGAAGGAGGCGGTTTAAAGAGCGATGGGCGCTTTGCATATTAGCAAAGAGGGACAACAAAACTGTAGGCTGTTTTAAATACAATATACAGCAAATATTTGAAAAGCTTCAGCATTCCAAAGGGTGTCCAGGTCTCTGCTACCATGGAGTTATTCAATTAACATCATGCACAGTCCTTGTTTAATGATGATCATTGGCAATCAGAAATTTGGTCATTATGTGACTCGGTCATAAGTTTTTTTAAAAAAAAATCATTTGACCACGCTGCTTAGTGACAGCAGTTCTAGCAGTCCTGGTTGGTGTTGTTATGTGAGGACTATGTGGGTCATTAAGTAAGGGCCTTAGATGACTGTGGCTTCCAACTTTCAGCTGCCTTCCCTGTTGACTTTGGAAGGAGATAGACAAGGATGCAGATCACAATGGGATGTGGCAACCGCTGAAAAATTCGAGGACTTATCACGACTTCAAATGATCACTAAACAAGTGGTCCTTAAATGAGAACCACTGTAAAAAGAGCTCTAGTCTTTTACTGTCCTCCAATGGTCATTTGGATTCTTGAAACACACAAGGGATAGCTCCAACTATTCCCGATCTGGTTGCAATGAGAGCTGTTCCAGCCTCACACACCGAGAACACCATTAGGAAAGACTGCCCTGTGTTGATTCAGCCTTTATTTCCAATAGAAGCCATGTAGCCCACAAGCTCGTAGCCAGATATTTCACTGTGAAGAAAGCCAAGGAGAAAAGTAGCCAGGCCTAATAGCAACAGCAATAGTACTTAGACTTACATACTGCTTTACAGTGCTTTACAGCCCTCTTTAAGTGGTTTTACAGAGTCAGCCTCTTGCCCCCAACAATCTGGGTCCTCATTTTACCCACCTCCGAAGGATGGAAGGCTGAGTCAACCTTGAGACTGGTGAGATTCGAACTGCCAAATTGCAGGCAGCTGGCAGTCAGCAGAAGTAGCCTGCAGTACTGCATTCTAACCATTGTGCCACCACGGTTAAAAAAGTGGTTAATAAACTCAAGCAAGCCAAATAGATAAAAAAGTTACCAGTGGTATAATCTAATGAGCGATGGGGTTGATGCTCTATAAACTGAAGGACGAGAGAGGTGGAGATCTGCATGTATCAACTGTATTCAAATACAACTGGAAGCCCATCACTCACTCTATGTCTTGCTGGCCAAACCTGTTGGGAGATGTAAGCCAACATTTCTGGGAGAGACCAACCCAGGTAGTGGCTGACAGATAGGACCGCAGATTTAACTTTTTAAACAAAAGTGTAACATCTAGTGTGAAAGTTTGCTGGAAGAGTACAGATGTGTGCTGGTCTCAGTGGGATTTCCTGTGGCAACAGTAATTTATCATCCTGCTCTCTGAGGCCGCTAAGCTACAAAAGATGGCAGGTTTTTGTGTACAGGTGGAATATGCCTCTAGCTTCCACCATGGAAACACGTCCCATTGAGTTCCACTGATCTGGAGACTCACTAGTGTCAGCACTCAGTAGCCTAAAGCAACCGCTTTGATTGTATCAGGACACATGGGTATTCCCACCATTCCTCAGTCCCTTGGTCCAAGGCAGTAGCAGCTCACTCTTAAAGTGGTTGGCTGGGGTGTCACCTAAAATAGGGACTGAAGTTCTATCCTTGGAGTTTGGGGGCATTGATTTGATAATTTGCCATGGCCTCGCTGGCTGATAATTCATCTAGGCCTCGTATTGGTACTCTGCCAGATGCTTCTGGAATGAGACTAAGTTAAATATTCCCTGATGTTTGGATAAATTAAAAGTCCAGCTTGTATCCATCTTTCCTTCCTTCCTTTCCTTCCTTCCTCCCTCCCTCCCTTCCTTCCTTCCTTCCTTCCTTCCTTCCTTCCTTCCTTCCTTCCTTCCTTCCTTCCTTCCTTCCCTCTCACCCTCCTTCCTTCCTTCCTCCCTTCTTTCCTCCCTCCCACCTCCTTCCTTTCTTCCTCCCTCCCTCCCTTCTTCCCTTCTTCCCTCCCTCCCTCCTTTCTTCCTTCCTTTCTTCTTTCCTCCCTCCTTCCCTCCTTCCTTCCCTCCCTTTCTCCTTCCTTCCTTCCTCCCTCCCTCCTATCCTCTTTCCCTCCTCCCTCCCTCCTTCCCTCCCTCCCTTGATTCCCATTTAAAAACGTAGTGTATCTAAAGTTAACTCTTTCAGACCAATTGTTTGGGTTCACTCCCTCAATTCATGGAGGGGGGAGATAGGGAAGGGGGATCATTCTTAGGTTTCAACCTATTAATATACCACAACAAAGGGATGAAAATAGTATCAATCCCACCTTTCTAGGCTTCAGTGCAATTAATAATCTTCTTTATTTAATGTGTTACTTTTGTGGTCCCCCTTTTTTACTAATAGCACTCAAAGCAGCTACCAAAATAATCACAACGGGATACGTACAGTTGAAAATCTTGCTAAAATCATCTGGATCAATTAAGCAAAGCCATTTATTTTATTCCATATTTGAAAAAGGAGGAAAAATGATGCCAAATGGGTTTTATTCCACAGCATGTGGATAGCCAGATATAGACAGATAATCTGGGAAACTGTGTGCTATTGATATGGATTCTTTTCAGTTTGTAGATCTTGAGGATGTGGAAAGAGTATCGGAACTTACAATTTGGCTTGTTTGGCCCTTCTGGCTAATTAAATTCTGGCCCAAGATTAAAAGAGGAATCCATTCCTCCTGAAGTGTATTAAGTCTTGCTTTGATTTTGTATGCACAACTCTGGAAGGAAAAAAGGGTTCCACCGGAAGGCATGGTTATAAAAAAAATAATAGATTGTATAGAGATGGACAGGCTAATGATGAAAATAAAAGACAGAGAAGATTCAATTTACTATAGGGCTTGGGATGCCTGGGATGAGTGGTTTAGAAATAAAAAGAAAATAAAATGGCAATTAGGAAAAGAATGAGGGAATATGTAAATATACCATGGAGAAGATTGAGATGTAAGGATAAAAGATGTTGATTTATAAAGTCTTGCTTTCTGTTCAAATAATTTGCAAGGCCTTTACATGGGGCTGAGAAAAAATATATCCCTATCTCCTTGATCTAGAAGATTTCCATAATCATCTAGATTATGGAACTCAAAAAAATTTGAGCCACATCTCAAAGATCCCACACTTGGTAATGTGACCGAGAAAATTGTGACCTCACAGCTCTGATGCATTTGCATGAAATTTATTATCTGGACTCATTTCATCGGGATTTCATTTATGGTATGGTACTAAGGTTATGTTGCCTTGATGAATAACTTATGCAAAAAACTAGGTGTAGGAATTTTCAGTTACTGTCCACAGTCCACCAGGAGCTCCCATGTTACTCGTTTCATCCCTACACCACTTCAGATAACCATTTGTCTGAACTGGTGTAAGGCTTCCTGCCTAAGCAGGGGGTTGGACTAGAAGTCCTCCAAGGTCCCTTCCAACTATGTTATTCTATTTTATTCATCATATGTGGGCATGAGATAATGAAATATCTGTATCTCTCTGCTTTAAGAAACTAAGGGAAGACAGATCCTGTACTATATTCTGTTAGGTTCTAGAAGTAGGGATATGACAATTGATTCTCTAGGACATTTCAGCAGCTCTCAGTACCATCAAACATGATACAGGGTATCATGATACTGTGCTTACAGATGAGGTTAGGCCATGAAAACCCCGTATTGCAAGTCTTAACATTTGTCCACAAGGTGGGCTTGGGGATTACTCCTTGGCATCTAAGTCTATGGCTTCCCATGGAGTTATTTGTTGTCCTCTATGCCAGCAATCCCCCAACCTTTCCGGCTTGGCAGCCCAGTGAGGGAGGAGGGGATGGTTCCATGTGAGCACCAGGAGTGCTTGTTCATGCACCTGGTTCCATTTGCACAGTGCACACCCGCCACTCACACAAATGGAGCTACAACTCAAAAATCCCATTCTTAGTAACGTGACTGAGAAAACGGTGTCCTCACAACTCCGATGCATTTGCTTCGCGCCTTTGCACGGCCTGGTTCAGAACAGACCATGGCCGGGTAGAGGGAAGGTCTCGCGGGTCGGGGACCCATGCTCTATGCCATTTGACATCAGTATGAAACCGGTGGAGGTCATTCAGAGCTTTGGAGTCGAATGCCCTCAATATCCTGATGGCCACCCAGTTCTACTGCACCTTATCATCCAACTTCCAAAAAGCCACTTGAAACTTTCCCTAATTTCAATAGCAGGCTAGGTGCGAGGGAACAAACGGCAATTAAATCCAGATCAGATGGAAGTATTATTCAAAGGGAGAACTTCAGGAGTCAGATAAAATCTTGTTTTAAATGGGATTGTATCCCCAAAAAGAGCAAAGATGCTTTTTTTCCAGAGGCAACTGGACTTCCTGGTTTTTCTTTGAAGACGTTTCACTTCTCATCCAAGAAGCTTCTTCTGCTCTGGGAAGAGCAAGATTCATAATTTAGGAATGCTCTTTGATCAGGGGTGGGATTCCACCAGTATAACAACCAGTTCAGTGATCGCACGCTTTGCTACACACCCACACGCTCTGCATTTTAAAAAAGCTCAAATATTGGACCAAAATATGGAGTTGGATACAAGAAATAGTGGAAGATCGGATAGAGTTTAAACCGGAATTGTTCTTGTTGGGAATAATTAAAGGGAAATATAGGGGAAAGATGAAATATATTCTACTACATATATTGACAGCAACGAAGACAGCATTCGCACAATGTTGGGAACCAAATAACACGCCCTCAGAGGAATTAGTAATTCAAAAAATTTTTAGATTGCGCTGAAATGGATAAACTTACATTAAAATTAAAGGATAAAGAAGAGTCAGAGTATTACGAAGTTTGGGACAATTGGTATAAATGGTTGAACATTAGAAATAAGGATAACAGAGATAAGAAAATTATAGATAAATGTATATAAATGTATATAAATGTACATATTTATATAAGACTGGGATAAGTAATAATGATGTCACTGTACTGTTAATATTAAGATGAAGATTTGTAAAATGTGAAAAATAATAATAAAGAAATCCGCTCTAGGAAAAAGGAAATAAACACAAGAAAGAGCAAGGGAGGACCTACATGCTCGTCGCAGCAAACTGGTTCTCTACCAACTGATCTTCGGAGCAAGGGGTTCGCCCAAACCGGTCCGAACCGGTAGAATCCCACCACTGTCTTTGACTCTATTATGGATTCATAGGCAGCCGCTAGAGCAAGAAGTGCAAAGAACTATAATACATCAAATCTGATACTTTGCAGGCAGTTCAGACTTGACGGCAGTTATTTACGCTTTAGTTACAACCCTGCAATGTACTCTGTGTAGTGCTACCTTTGAAAAGTGTCCAGAAATTGCAATTGGTACAAAATGTGGTGTTCGGGCTTTGTAAACAGTACATTGTATGCCTGCAATGAAAGATATACGCTAGCTGTCAATTGCCTACTGGATACAATTTGAGGTGTTTATGCTGACCTTTAAAACCTTCAGCTGCTTAGGGCCTGGCTAGCTGATACTCTGCCCCGTTACTTCAATCAGCAGGAGAGACCCATTTAAAAACACCGCCCCGTAGCTAAGATACAAATGGTTCTTTCGGCTGTTATTATTATCATTAAAAAAAAATACAGCAAATCCTCAGAGAACAGCAGAAGATCAGAGAATGTTTCTCTTATGGCAATTAAGAGCAAAAAAAGACCTATCGTCGGAAAAAAGGAGAGCTTGGTTTGCTGACTAGCTACTCTGTTTCATCTTCTGTTTCCTGCCTCCAAATCTTTTATAGGGGTCTCCAACCTTGGCAACTTTAAGACTTGTGGACTTCAAATCCCAGAATTCCTCAGCCAGCAAAGCTGATTGAGGAATTCTAGGAGTTGAAGTCCACAAGTCTTAAAGTTGCCAAGGTTGGAGACCCGGCCAAGCTGGCTGAAGAATTCTGGGAGTTGAAGTCCACAAGCCTTAAAATGGCCCAGGTTGGAGATGCCTGCTTTGGAAGACATATTGACATGATGGATGAAGCTAGCTAGCTTTCTCTTCCACTTCTCCTGGCTACCCTTTGCCTGCATCTTATTCCATATTCCCTC